>NC_048225.1:39985603-39992494 GCF_002007445.2 Ailuropoda melanoleuca
TAGTGCCACTATAATCTATTTTGATTCTGTATTTCAACTAATACCCTCATTGATCCCCCATCTATCTCACCTGTAAGAATGCAGTCATCTTTTAACCATTGCCATAGAATCTTATGTGTCAAGACACAAAACTGATAATATTCTGGCCTTGCTGCAAAGTATACTAATTATGTTTACTTTGCCACCTGCAATTTAGTGCTGCTCATTTCAAGATCCCATCACTATTAACCCCAGGATAGCATATCCTACTGGTAACACTGGTCCACAAATATAACCATCATAAAGCTTTCCAGCAAGTCTACTCCCTCACTTAGGGGATGTCTTATCACTGTAGCGAGAAGAACATCCTCTGAGAATATAGTCACCTGGTGGGTTCTCTGGTCATACATGATAAATCAGGTGACAACTTTGCATATTCTGTAGTCAATAAAAAGTTTCCTTCCTCTACCAAGGGGCTGCTATCCTTTTATAGGGGGAAGTAGATGATTCATAATCCCAGAATATTCAGTGGATTCTAGGAATTGAAAGTTGTCAGGAACATACCCCCAAATATCCGAGCCTATCTCAGAGTCCACGTTATAGTCTTGTCAAGACTGAATTCTACCTTCGATGTACTTCATTACCCTCAAAACCAGACATTATTTTCCATACAGTCTGCTCTCACTTGCAGGACATGAGGCTCTCTAAATGTTGCCATACGGACTGTCTGACATTTACACTGGATCCTGAGTTGATTGATTGTCCTAAGCCTATCATTTTATTCCAGCAGTGCTACGATGTGGGCTAACAATAACCAACTAGCTCCACATCCTTATTATTGCCCCACAGCTGCCAAATGCTAGATGTATTACATAGGCCAGTGTGTTCTCTGTCACCCATAGGTCATCTCAATTTACTAAAGGTAATTATGGTGTCACAGTACACCAGAAATTATTCCTACCCTACTCACTATCAGCAATGGACATTTATAGTCACAGGGCCAATATGTGATCTAAATTCTAGCGTTTGACACGGAGGATCTGTTTGTAATCATGTCCTTTAGTAATTGTCTTCTTTGGTTCTCCCAGAAACAGGCTCCCAAACAAAGATGCATAAGTGCAAGGATTTATTTGAGAGAAAATTCCAGCAATCTGGCTTACTGGTAGAGAATTTAGGGAAGAAAGCCAACAAAATATATATTATTAAGCAAGTTAGCAGTATGGGCAACTAGAACTTAATTCCTCTAGTGAACTCTGGGAGACAATTTAAAATGTACCTCAGACTTACCTCAACTAAGAGTCAAAGAGTCTGGGGTATTTATCCACTGTAAATTCGAATCCATTAGTTGAGGGCTTTTTCCAGTGCCATTAACTTTCTGGCACTTCTGGCTTTCCCTCCAGATGGAACATAGAGCACCTGCAGGCAGACAAAGGTCCTCACCAAGGACTGCTTGTGTCACCAGTAAGCAGCCTTCAGAGAATAGAAGTAAGTGCACCAGTATAGGTTAGAATGCCAATCTTCTATAATAGTTATAAAACATTTTTTTAACTTTTTATTTTGAAACAATCTTAGACTTAAATATTTTTTAAATAGTAATAACAGTTTTCACATGTATTTCACTCACATTCTCCATATTTCTATTCTACCACATTGGCTTCATTGGCTTCAGCTTTATTGAGAGAGAGAGAGAGAGAGAACGAGCACAAACTCTGAAACTTTGAGTACAGGTTACAGACATCATGCCCCCCTTTCCCTAAATATTTCAGTTCTAAAGTAATACATCCTCTTATACAACCACTGTATAATTGATACAGTACCTTGATCTACGTTACAGATCATATTCAAATTTTGACAATTGACCTACTAATTTCTTTTATGGCAAAAATAAAAATCCAATTAAAATTGCATTTAATTATAACTCTTTAGTCTCCTTTAAGCAGGAGATATACTTCAGTTTTCTTTGCCTTTCATGCCTTTGACATTTTTGAAGAGTATATACCTTTAATTCATAGAATGTCCCCCAGTTTCCATCCGTCTGTAGTTTCCTCATGATTTGATTCATTTTATGCACTTTTAGCAGGACATGATACTGTGTCCTCCCCACAACATACCAAGGGGCATATGTTATCTGTTTGTTCCATGACTGGTGATGCTATCCTTGAACACCTGGTTGAAGTGGCATCTGCCAGGTTTTCATATTATAACAATACTGTTTTCCTTTTTGAAATTAATATGTATGTCGCTCTGAGACGCTTTTGAAATTGTATGAATTTCTTGTCTCTCATCAAAATTTCTCCCTCAAGTTTCAGCAAGCACTTGCTACTGTTGCAATAGTGGTTTCTAAATGGTGATTTCCTTTTTAAGATTTATGTATTTATGTATGTATGTATTTATTTATTGAGAGAGACCGAGCAAGTGAGAGCGAGTTTGGGGGGGGGGCAGAGGAAGAGGGAGAGAGAGAATCCCAAGCAGATTCTGCACTAAGCATGGAGCCCAACATGGGGCTCAATCCCTATGACCCTGAGATCATAACCTGAGCCAAAATCAAGAGTCTGACGCCCAACTGACTGAGCCACCCAAGCACCCCAAATGGTGACTTTCTAAACCCATAATTCCTTCTGCAATTAATAGTTAGCATTCTACTAGAAAAAGAAAAGTCCTTTCTCTACATTTAATTCACTTATTCATTTATATCGGTATGAACTCATGGATTCTAATTTTATTCTGTGAGGTATGATTCATGAATATAATTTTTTATTTTGATCTTCAAAATTGATCCAGATTTGATAAGCCCTTTCAAATGAGCCTCTGTGCCTTTGGCATGCCCCCATAATTTTTCTTTTAATACTCCTTAATTTGTGGTACAACAAGATATTCCAGGTTCATAATGGATTCTTCCATGCCCAGCCCAGACATTAGCCATGTTCCCAAAGAGCTTGGATGACTTATAGTAGCAAATAGAACTTAGAATTAAAAATCTGGGTTCTGTGTATTCTTATCTATCCACCTATCTATCTAATCATTCTATCTATCCATCAATCTAAGGATAAATTCATGCTGATAGCTCAAGTTTCAATGAAATATTACAACAATATTCCCACATTTGTGATTCCCTTTTCTGACAAAAATCTGGCTCCTACTGTCCAAAAATATATTCTCAATCTTCGAATATGTATTAAACCTGAGAATTGCTAACCCATACCTCAATGAAGAAAGAAAGCTATTAATAAATGTGTTATTGTTTGCAGTTTGAGTCATCGAAAGCTTAATGGTATACAGTCAAAATATTGGTTATAGAGTTACTTGGGGCAACTCTTTCCTTCCTTCTTTACAGGTGTGGTTAATTTATATATTTGAAATACAATATGATTCATTTGTTTCTGTTTGTAATCCCCTGTTGATATAATTTCTTTTTAAAAACCTCCACAACTTGGCTCTTATAGTTAAAACTACAAAAAGTTTCACTCAGATTAGTGTGGCCACCCCCCACCACACACCACCCCACCCCTTCTCCTATTCCTCTAGCCTTACACACCTTCTCTGGAAAACCAATCTGATTAGTTTACTTTTCTGTTTCTTTTTGCACAAATGAGCTGATATGTATATATTTCCTTATTCTCACTTTTTTTCATTTTCATTTAACAGTTTATTCTGAAAATTACTGTTTAATCAGTCAGCACTTTTTCTTTTGTCCAATTTCCACTGTGATTTATTAAACCTTGGGGGTTTTTTAGCAGTTTATCTGCCAATTTCAAAACCTTAAGGATTTGGGATTTATTTTCTAGTTATCTTTTTGGTAATTGATTTCTAGCTTAATTACATAGTAGTCAGAGAATACATATTCTGCAGGAATTTAATACTCTGAAATTTGCAAAGACTTCGTTTTGTTATAAAGTGTATGTGGTCAATTTTGGAAATGTTCTGTGTATAATCATAAATAATGTGAACTCTGCAGTTATTCGGTACAATATTTCATAAATGCAAGTTAACCTAATTTATGTATCATGTTGTTCATATCTTTTATATATTTACTGGTTGCCTGATTGTTCTATCAGAAGTGTATTAAAACCTCCCACTGATTGTGAATTTCTCAAAAAGAGTTAGAGACTGTATTATACGTATTAAGAATTGATATATCTTCTTAGCAAATTGAAGGCTTTATTATTATGAAATGCTTTTTGCAATATCTATCAATGCTTTTGTATTGAAGTCTTGTATTAATATAGATAAATGAGCTTTTTGGGGGGGTTATTATTTGCATATGGTATATTTTATCATTTTACTTTTCAACCTTTGAGCCTTATGTTTAAAATATATTACTATTAAGTGGTACATAATTAGGTTTTTATTTTTATCTAATATAAACTAGTAATCTCTCTTTAAATTATAGCCCTTATTCTATTTATATTTGACACAATTGCTGATATATTTAATTTATCTCTCCCATTTTACACAGTGCTTTCTGCTTGTCCTGTGTTCTCTGTTTGTCTTCCTTTGGGAGATTCTTTTTCACTATCATTTCTTTCTTTTTTTTTTCTATTAGCTTAAAAAAATTCTTCTTGTTACTCTAGGAAAAAGTTCAGTAAACTTTCCTGTTAAAAGCTAGATAGTATATTTTAGACTTTGCCAGCCAACATAATAAAGTCTCTGCCATACTCTTCTTTGTTTTTAATATTTTTAATAATGATTTAAAGTGTAAAAATCATTTGTAGGCCCTACATAAAAAAGTCTTGGGCTGGATTTAACTCCTGTTGCCTAAATTAAAGCATCTTTTATTTGTCAAAACTTCATTTGGTACTTTTAATTGGTACATTTACCCTACTCTCAGACAATTCCATTTATTCTACTCTGAATTATAAACCATCTGTGTCCTTTGTTTTGATTCTACATATATTTTAAACTTGCTCCAAACATTTATTCAGTCAATAATCACTTAGATTTAGTGACATATTTAACCATTTTTATTGTTCTTGATACCTTCTTGCATTTCTGATCTTCAATTTGGGATCAATTTCCTTCTTGCTAAAGAAATCCCTTTATTGCATATATAGATATATAGATATATAGATAGATATACATAGAACACTACACCCCAGTGATAATTCTCTCTATTCCTGTTTGTCTGATACTGTCTCTCTTCATTCTTCAGGAACAAGTTTTCTGGATATAGAATTCTGAATTAGCAGTTATTTTCTTTTGGCAATTTAAAGAGATCTTTCTAATGTCTTATGGCTTCCCTTGTTTTATTGAGAAACTACCAATGTAATTGATGCCCTTTTGAAACTAATCATTCTTTTTCCTAAGACTTCTTTTAAGATTTTGTCTTTTACATGTATTTAATCGGTCATATAATAATGTGCCTGTGTAGTTTTACTTTATTTTTATGTTTAACTTTTTATTTTGAAATAATTGAGATTCACAAGTAGTGATTGGAAATAATGTCAAGAGAGTCCATATACCTTTCTCCCAGTTTCCCCAATGGTAACATCTTAACATAACTATGAAACAATTTCACAACCAAGAAATTCACATTGATACAATCTATTCTTCTTAATCAGATTGTACCAATTTTATATGGATTAATTTGCATATGTGGATAAGTGTATTTATTTCATTTTATCATATGTCACCACCACCACAGTCAAAATACAGAACAGTTCCATGATCACAAGAATCTCATGTTACCCTTTTATAATTGGACTTATTTCTTCCCACCCCCACCCCTCCACCTTTAATCCCTAACATGTGGTAATAGTTAATCTGCTACCAATTGGTGCAGCCATTCTGGAAAATAGTATGGAGATTCCTCAAAATGTTAAAAATAGAACCACCCTATGATCCAGCAATTGCACTACTAGACATTTACCAAAAGGATACAAAAATACAGATTCATAGGGGTACATGCACCCCAATGTTTACAGCAGCATTATCAACAATAGCCAAACTATGGAAAAGGTCCAAGTATCCTTCAACTGATTAATGGAATAAAGAAGATGTGGTATAGGATGAAAAGACATGACCCATTCATTTGCTGTCTTCAAGAGACTCATCTTGAACCTAAAGATATATCCAAACTGAAAGTGAAGGGATGGAAAACCATTTTTCATGCGTATGGACCTCAAAATAAACCTGCGGTAGCAATTCTCATATCAGACAGATTAGATTTTAAATTAAAGACTGTAGTTAGAGATACAGGACACTATATTATTCTTAAATGATGTATCCAACAAGTGAATATGACAATTATAAATATCTAAGCCCCCAACAGGGGAGCAGGTAGATACACAAGCCAACTCTTAACCAGAATAAAGAGACATATAGATAATAATNTGATGTATCCAACAAGTGAATATGACAATTATAAATATCTATGCCCCCAACAGGGGAGCAGGTAGATACACAAGCCAACTCTTAACCAGAATAAAGAGACATATAGATAATAATATGTTAATAGTAGGGGACCTCAACACTTCACTCTCAGCAATAGACAGATCACCTAAGCAGAAAATCAACAAAGAAACAAGAGCTTTGAATGACATACTGGACCAGATGGACCTCATAGATATATACAGAATACTACACCCCAGAAAAACAGAATACTCATTCTTTTAGAATGCACATGGAACTTTCTCCAGAATAGACAACATACTGGGTCACAAAACAGGACTCAATTGATATCAAAAGACTGAGATTATTCCCTGCATATTCTCAGACCACAATGGTTTGAAATTCGAACTCAATCACAAGGAAAAGTTTGGAAGAAAATCAAACACTTGGAAACTAAGAACCATCCTGCTCAAGAATGATTCGTTAAACTGGAGACCCATGAGAATGAAAACATATCAGTCCAAAACCTATGGGACACTGCAAAGGCAGTCCTAGGGGAAAATACATAGCCATCCAAGCCTCACT
>NC_048225.1:39992594-40038850 GCF_002007445.2 Ailuropoda melanoleuca
ACAGACACATGAAAAAAGGTTCAAAATCATTAGCCATCAGGGAAATTCAAATCAAAACCACACTGAGATACTACCTCNAAAATCATTAGCCATCAGGGAAATTCAAATCAAAACCACACTGAGATACTACCTCACGCCAGTTAGAATGGCAAAAATGGACAAGGCAGGAAATAACAAATGTTGGAGAGGATGTGGAGAAAGGGGATCCCTTTTATACTGTTGGCGGGAATGCAAGTTGGTACAGCCACTTTGGAAAACAGTGTGGGGGTCCCTTAAAAAGTTAAAAATTGATCCAGCAAATGCACTGCTGGGTGTTTACCCCAAAGATACAGACGTAGTGAAGAGAAGGGCCATATGCACCCCAATGTTCATAGTAGCATTGTCCACAATAGCTAAATCGTGGAAGGAGCCAAGATGCCCTTCAACAGGTGACTGGTTTAAGAAGATGTGGTCCATATATACTATGAAATATTACTCAGCCACCAAAAAGAACGATTTCACAACATTTACAGCAACATGAATGGGACTGGAGGAGATTATGCTAAGTGAAATAAGTCAAGAAGAGAAAGACAATTATCATATCTTTTCACTCATTTATGGAACATAAGAAATAGGAAGATCGGTAGGAGAAGGAAGGGAAGAATGAAGGGGGGTAAACAGAAGGGGGAATGAACCATGAGAGACTATGGACTCTGGTAAACAAACTGAGGGCTTCAGAGGGGAGGGGGGTGGGGGATTGGGATAGGCTGGTGATGAGTATTAAGGAGGGCACATATTGCATGGTGCACTGGGTGTTATACGCAAATAATGAATCAAGGAACATTGCATCAAAAACTGGGGGTATACTGTATGGTGACTAATATAACAAAATTGAAATTATAAAAAAAAAAGATGTGGTATATACAATGGAATATTACTCATCTGTCAAAAAGAATGAAATCTTACCATTTGCAATGATATCAATGCAACTAAAGTATATTATGCTAAGTGAAATAAGTCAGAGAAAGACAAATACCATATGATTTCACTCACATGTGTAAATTAGGAAACAAAACAGATGAACATATGGGAAGGGGAAAAGAGAGAGAGAGAACAAACCGTGAGAGACTCTTAACAATAGAGAACAAACTGAGGGTTGATGGTGGGAGGTGAGTGGCTGATGCGCTAAATAAATGGGTGATGGGTATTAAGGAGGGCACTTGTTATGTGGAGCACTGGGTGTAATATGTAAGTAATAAATCAGTAAATTCCTCTCCTGAAACCAGTATTGCACTATATATTAACTAACTGGAATTTAAATCAAAATTTGGGGGAAAAAGTTAATCTGACAGCTATTTCTATAATTTTAACATTTTAAGAATTTTATATATGGAATTATACAGTATTAAATTTTGTGGTTGGCTTTTTTGATTCAGAATAATTCCCTGGGTATGCATCTAAGTTGTTGTGTGTATCATTTTATTCAGTTTTATTGCTGAGTAGTATTCTATATGTATGTACCCATTTCCTTATCAAGGGACATTTGGATAGTTTCCAGTTTGGGACTTTACAAAGAAAGCTGTTATGAACATCCTTGTAGGGGTTTTTATGCGAACATAAGTTTTCATTTCTCTGGGTTAAATGCCCAAGAGTATTAATTGCTGAGTTATATGATAACTGTGTATTTAATTTTTTAAGAAACTGCCACATTATTTTCCAGAGTGACTATATCATTTTATCTTTCTACCAACAGTGTATGAGTGATCTAGTTTCTCTACATCCTCACCAGCATTTGAGGTTGTCATTATTTTTTATTTTAGCCATATTGATGTGTAGGGATATCTCATTGTGCTTTTAATTTGCATTTCCTTAATGATTAATAATGTTGGACATCTTTTCATGTGCTTGTTGGTCACTTCATTCCTCTTCAGTAATGCCTGTTCATATCTCCTGCTCATTTTTTGATTTGGTTATTTGACTTTTTTTACTATGAAAGAAAGAAAGAATTTTTTAGTATATTTTAGATACTAGTCTTTTGTCAGATATATTATTTGCAAATATTTTCTCCCTGTTTGACTTGTCTTTTAATTCTCTTAACAGGGTCTTTTGCAAAGTAAAATTTCTTGAGATCCAGTTTATCAATTTTCTTTTATCAGTAGTGTCAAGTATAAGAATTCTTTGTCTGTTTGTCTGTTTCTAATTCCCAAAGATTGTCCCCTATTTTTTCTAAAAAATTTTGCAGTCTTATGTTTTTACATTTAAGTCTGTTATCCATTTTCAGTTAATTTTTGTGTAAGATGTAAAGTTTAGATTGATGTTCAATTTTTGGCTTCCGGACACCCAGTCGGTCCAGTGCCATTTGTTAAAAAGGCTGTTCTCTCTCTAGTTAATTACTTTTGCATCTTGTGAAACTCAGTTGGGCATATTTGCATAATGTAGTTTTATTTTTATTTCTTTTCTTTGGTGATCTTTGTATATCTTTAATCTTCAGGTTGATGTTTTTTATCAGTATTTGAAAAATTTCAGCCATTATTTCATTTGTCTTTTTCTCATCTTTGTGAGTTCAGTTGCTTGACGGATACATGTCCTCTTCTCATTTCTACGCCTCTTGCAATTTCTTTTGTTTTTACCATCTTCTGCCTCCCCCTGCTTTATTTTGAATATTTTCTCCTGGGCTATTTTCCAGCCAACTCCTCACTTGTTTCTAGTCTGCTATTAAGCCATCCATTGAATTGCAAATTTTAATTATTATATTTTTAAGCTCTGAAATTTCCATTTTATAATGTAATTAATTTTTTATTCTCTACTAAACATCTCAATCTTCCATTTATTTTCTTGAACATTTAGTAAGTTATTCTAACTTCTATAACTCATTTCCAAAACATCTACAGATCCTGTGTGTCTATTTGATTTGTGTGATGTTTTTCTGATTCATTTTGTTCAAGTTGTCTTATTAATACTTTTCTTTTTCTTGTTAGCACTTCAGCTTTCAAACAGATTTAAAAAAAAAAAAAGATTTTGTCTCCCACTTTTCATTGTCCTTAGGTGAAGGGCTGATCCAAGTTATCTAGTCTGCCAAGAATATTTGTGGCAAATTTATTTTCTAAAGATGGCTACAACAATATTTCCCACTCTGTACTCTTTTAGAAATGTGATACTTCCCCACCTAAGAATATAGTTGAATTCCTTTCTTGAATCTGCATGGGTTTGTGACTTGCTTTTAACCAGAAAAATGTGAAAGTAACACTATGTGACTAGGTCATAAAAGGCCTTTCAAATTCTGCCTTCTTAGTTTGGACATTCACCTTCAGAGCCTACACTGCTGTGTAAGTTCAACCACCTTGAAGCCTACATGCTCAGGGAATCCCTGATGATATTTAGATATTCAAGATAATAGCCCCAACGTGAGGTCGAAACCAATAGGTGGCATCAACCACCAGACTTGCGAGTGAATAAGCTTTCAGATTATTCTGGCTCCCAGACACTAAATCACCCCATTCAGACAGGGACTAAGACATGATGGAAGAAAGACAAGCCATCACCACACTGCCCATTCCAAGTTCCTGACCTAGAGAAACTGTGAGCCTAATAAGTGCCATGAAGTTTATAGTGGCTTGTTGCACAGCAATAACTGGAAAAGTTACCACCCATAACAAGGGCTCCATTGTGGTGTTTCTCTCCCAATTCTGACATTTGAAACAGGGAAGGATCTGCTCCTCTCAGTCCTGTCCCCACTGAGTTTGTAACTTTAGAAGGGATGGGCATAACGTATCTATATTTGTTTAACTCTTGAGATTGACTCAGAATAACTATGTTACATCATTCTCTCACAAGGCAAGAAAAACAAAATAATGTAAATTTTTTTTAATATTCAGCAAGTACTGAAGACTACAAAGTAGTTGTTTTTGTTCTCTTATCACCTACATTGGTGGTCACCTCCCAGTGTCCGCAATTAACAATAGAACTGTAACAAAACCCTTTCTTTTTCACTTTATTCTTTAATAATTGTTTGCCTAGAGTGTTTAAGCAATTCATATTGTTTTAATATCAAATTATATATATATATATATGAAGAAGAGAATGTTTACCTCTTCAGATGTTGGGGGATTTATGTAAGGACATGTAAGCAAGAGAGCCTACATTATCCAGGATATTGAAAGTACTCAAAGTGTCGGTATGCTAATTGAATCTTAATCTGAAATAATTAAGACAATGTCTGTAAGATAACGAAATAACTTCTTAACTTGATTTAAACTTATCAGTTATATCAATTATTTTTCTTTCCAGTAACAAATTATATATTAATTCTTTGAGTGTTTTGAGTTTTTTAACCAGTGACGTAAGATTATTGGATCACATAGTGCAGCAATGAGAAAGTAGTCACTGTGAGGAATATTATAAAGGGAAGTAATAAAAGCTATTGTCAACATTAAAACTTACTGTGCTTACTATTTATAGGCAAGTAAGACTAACCACACTTTGTGATTTAGTACAAAATCCCTACCCAGTGTGAAATCTGTATATCGGCAGACTGACCCTGAAAATAGTAAGAAATACTTTATGGGGTACAATCATAAGAAAAATATTTTAGTTAAAACCATCTTTTATATTGTCATTATATTCTGTGGGAGATAGGAATAAGCATCTCAAAAATTAAATTTGTTAATCATGTGGCTGGTAATATTTGAGGAGTAAACAGATCTAAATTAGTATGGGGGAGTAAAGGCTTATACGGGATGAGGGACCGGAGGGGAAAAGTCAAGGTGTAGCTTGCTTAGGAAAAGAATGGCAAATTAAAAACTATCTTAAAGCATTTGAAGATTTATTATATAGAAAATAGTGGCCAGCTGTTCTCCATCTCTAATGAGATACACCTCAGGAAATTGGCTTAAATTGCATTAAGAGGATTTAGGTTCCATATAAGAAGTGTGAGACTTGAGAGTGGGGGGAGATGAATGGTTCCTTAGGGGAATGTGGTCACCCCACTCTTAGAGAAAGTTTCTGTATCTCAAAAAAACCATGATCCCCCTGAATTTACAAAAATCCTCTTTTGGGGCTTCTCAGAGCATACACATGGAGGGTGGTCTACTAAACAAATACTTTTGTGATAAAGAGTATGCCCAAACCACCTCTAGGCAAAAGAAAGAATTTCCTGAGAGGATGATTAAGCACTAGTTTGGGCAATTTAAGGAAGTTGTGGTATCCCTTTTACAGTAGATTTTTAAGAACAGAACATTTTTTCCTGTCTGAACTGATTTACTCAGCCCTCCTTAGAGAAACATCAATCACTGTGATGAGGACAGTCTTCTCAATAAATTTTATGTAGAAATTTTTACCATCATTGTACCTTGGAAAAACTAAGGTTCAATGACTTGACAATATTCACCTTATATGCTGTGGAGCCAATACTCAACTCCAAGAACTAAGGTATCCAGTGATAAAACCACATTGTATATCAAACTGCAGGCCTAGTCTTGGTAACAGTCAGAAGGTCAGTTATAAATCAACACAGAGTAAATAATCAGTTGGGATGCATCAAAGAAACTGACTTCACAAATAATCCAGTCAATTCTGTCAGGAGTCAGTAAATAGTAATCCTGATCTCTAAGATATTAAACAACATTCATTCATTTTTAAAAATTTATTCAGCAAATATTTGCAGACATCTGTTATATACCAGTTCCACCTCTAGGTGCTGGGAACACAGCAGAGACCAAAGCAGATAAGGTTCTTGCCTTCAAAGAGTTTATACTCCACAGAGTGTAAACAGATAATGAAAAGTAATAATAACTGCTGTCAGCATTTACTGGGTGCATATATGTACCAGACATGTCTTAAGATTGTGTTATCTTTGCAACAACCTAGTAATGTGAGTTACTATTGTTACAAACATAGCAGAGAAGGAAAATGCATCACAGGGAAGTTAAATAACTTGGTTTAGGGGGCGCCTGGGTGGCACAGCGGTTAAGCGTCTGCCTTCAGCTCAGGGCGTGATCCTGGCGTTCTGGGATCGAGGCTCCTCCACGATGAGCCTGCTTCTTCCTCTCCCACTCCCCCTGCTTGTGTTCCCTCTTTTGCTGGCTGTCTCTATCTCTGTCGAATAAATAAATAAAATCTTTAAAAAAAAAATAACTTGGTTTAGGTAGACGACTAAAAGCAGTAAAAATAGGCTCCCTGAGTCTGGAGTCCATGTTTTTAATTATCTCACCAAAAATTTCAGTTAATCTGGAGTGATAAATTTTTCTTAATATTCAACTGCTACCTTCCTCTCCATGGAAAGAAGGAAGGGAGGGAGGGAGGAGAAAAGAAAGAAAAGAAAAAAAAAAAGAAAAGAGAAAAGAAAAAGGAGAAAGGAAGGAAGTAAGAAAGAAATGTTAAGAGGGCAAAAAGGAAAGAAAGAAAACTAATACATTGGAAGGATAGAAGGTGAAGCTGGTGTGTGTAGTGGAACAAAAAATTATTTAAACATTTTTGAAAGATAATCTGGTAATATATACAAAGAATCATAAAAATGTTCATTTTAGAGCTAACAATTACTTTTTGAGAGTTTGTTCCATGAGAATAATAAAGTTATCTGTAAAAGTGTTCAATATATATTTTTGTTACAGTAACTCGAGAAGTTACTTTAATATCTAACAAAATGGCATCAGTTAAATATATCTTGGTACAAACTCAAGGAAATAATGAGCAACCACTAAAAATGATAATTTCATAACTATGTAGCACGTAAAGCTAAGTTAAAATTAAGATATGAATATTTATGTTTAAAAAATATATATGCTTAAAATATATATACATTTCTGTATTTCTATATATATATGCTAGAAAGAAATGCATAAAATTTATAAAAATTGTTTAAGGTAGTGGAATAAGAATCATTATTTTTTCTTTGTTTCCAAAAGTTTTATAAAAATATATTTTTTTATTCAAAACCACAGTTATGATAGTTGTTTCCTTTATGCATCCCTTTATAGTCTTAAGATTAATAAGAGTTTATGAGCTAGTAGTCAGAAAGGAGTCTTTCTAAAGAATGCTTTCTCTTGGAAACGTAGCTGGAAAGTTGACTTTGGTAAGTCATGGATGCTTATGCAGAGAATAGATTTCTTGAATGAAAGAAAGAAAGGGGGGAGAGAGAGAAAGAAAAGGAAGGAAGGAAGGAAGGAAGGCAGGAAGGAAGGAAGGAAGGAAGGAAGGAAGGAAGGAAGGAAGGAGAGAAAGAAGGAAAGAAAGAAAGAAGAAAGAAAGAAAGAAAGAAAGAAAGAAAGAAAGAAAGAAAGAAAGGAAGGAAGGAAGGAAGAAAGAAAAAGAAAGAAAGAGAAAAGGGGAGAGGGAAAGGAAGGGAGCAAGGAGGGAAGGAAGGAAAGAGAGGGAGGGAGGAAAGAAGGAAGGGAAGGGAAGAAGGAAGGAAGGAAGGAAGGAAGGAAGGAAGGAAGGAAGGAAGGGGAGGGAGGGAGAGAAGGAAGAGAGGGAAAGAAGGAAAGAAAAAAGAAAGCTCAATGTTCATCCAGATTTTGTGTTTTCTAAGAAGTGGTTATGACTCCAGAATAATGCTTTTGAGACAACTTTATAACCACTGCAGAATTCTTATAAATTTTGAAAAATTATATACCAAGTAAAAATCAATTAAAATGTGCTCCCTGCAGCACACAGGGGAATACCATTTTGTATCTTTCCTCTTTCTAATTGGTGCCAATTATTAGATTCTTATGATATGGTAGAAAATGTGATCACAAAAAAGAAACTAACCACTTACCATGTGCCTAACCTTATAGATAATCGTCTTCAAATATGAACACAACTCACACACATATTATTAATGATGAAACCAACGCCCTGAAAATTGACTTTCCCGAAGTCACACACCTGGTTAAGTAACAGAAGCAGGATTCCAATATCAGTTTGGAAACTAAATCCAATATTTCATAAAAGAAAAGTAGGAAATGATCAAAATAGAAGGTTCAATTTTCAGCAGTAACTGAATACCTGCTATGTGCCATCCATGGAACTCAGGAGCTGAAAATACTTAGTATTTTTCCCTTACCTTGTATCAACACATTAAATTACATAATACCAGAGCACTTTTAAAGAACTAAAGTTATGTGAAAGAAAATGAACTTATCATGACATTTATACCCAATAAAATGGTAACTGTGCCAAAAAAAGGAGATAAAACATTTAGTCAAAACTTTAATAAGAAAATGTAAGTTTTATAATCCATGAAGTTATCAACATTAAGTAAAAATTAATCCTTTTATAGAAACACTGTTATTGACTTAGGCTAAAGCCCAGTCAGAAATAACATTATGGCCAAACAACTCTTTTTGAACTATCAGTCAAAATTCAATTGACTTAATGTTAAACAAATATTTACTAGTATCTGCTATTTTCTTCCATTTTATAGGACATAGAGTATCTTGTGGATATTTATTTAAGTACTTGTAATTATTTGTTTAGCTTCTGTTTTCTTCACTAGCCAAGAAAATTATAAAGGGCAAGAGCTATATTTATTTTGTTCACTGGTGTTCCCATTCCAGGACTGGATACATCATACACTCAATAAATTTATGCTGATCAGGTGAAATAGGTACCATAGCAGTAAAAAAAAGAAAAACAAACAAAAAAGAGACATCTTATTTTTTCACACTGAATTTTGATTAGCTGTTTATTCATTTATCTCCCTCATCATACTAAAATTTTCTCAAGGGCATTGACCAATTTTTTATTCATATTTGTCCTAGAATACATAACTATGAGTGATATATGAGTGCTCAATAAATATCTAAAGAAAAAAAATTAAGCTGGGTGAGAAAAAAATGGTGACTTGCATAGGAAAGGACATTTGTAGAAAGAGCCATACAACCCAGTTCTATGAGTAGATAGTGAAAATGAGAGAAAGAGAGAAGATCCAAAGATGACACAGGTCTCTGAAAATACCATGTCTTCTGTCTAGATGCCAGCACTTTTGAGACCCTGTAAAGCAAAAGATAGAGTATTTTAGTGAAAAAAAGAGCAAAAAAATAGTTATTACAGGAAATAGGCATTATGTGATATGACAGGAAGAACTTCATGAAGAAGAAAATATTTAGGAATTTATTAATTTAAGTATAGTAAGTAATTTGAGAGGCTTATAGTTATGGTAGACATATAGTTATGGTAATTATCTCTCCAGATCATCTGAAACACTATTTCATAGAATGTTTCATATACTTTGTCCATTAAACCACTACTATTAAGATATTCCACAAATTTTAACATTGAGGAAACCAAAATACATTCACCATTGATATTGGGAGTTGAGAGGGAAGAAGAATAAAAAAACAAAAACCTTAAGAGCATATATACCATTTGAAGGGTTTTGGAATATGGTAAACACAGGTCTGTGAACCTGAGCTACCTAGCTGAGAGTTAATCAGATTAGTTCAGTGGCAAAATCTATAATTTTCTTCATCATATAAAAGTCTGTATTAAGACTTTTTGTTTTTTAGATTTATTTATTTATTTTTAGAGAGAGAGTGTACATGAGCAGGGGAAGGGGCAGAGGAAGAGGGAGAGAGAGAATCCCAAGCAAACTCCTCGTTGAGCACAGAGCCTGATGTGGGACTTAATGTCATGACCCTGAGATCATGACCTGAGCTGAAATAAAGAGTCAGATGCCTAACCAACTGAGCCACCCAGGCTCCCCTGTACTAAGACTTGATTCTATCCTCCAAACTTTTAGGCTATTAATAGGAGATCTTAAAGTTCTCATCAGAAGAATAATTATAACTGTGAGGTGATGGATATTAATTACACTTACTGTGGTGATAATTTTGCAAGATATACATTTATCAAATCATTATATTGTACACCCTAAACTAATAAAATTTATGTCAGTTATATCTCAATAAAACTGGGAAAAAAGTAGAAAACCCTTACAAACCCAAATCAAGGCAAATCTTATATTAAAAATAAAAATATAAGGCAGACATTTTTTCTAATATTGTTGCATTTAATTTCAGAAAAACTTAGGGAAATAGATATTATTTCCATTTTACAAATCAAGAGTATGAGTTACAACATCATCACATAGAAAATAAGAAGTAGCACTAGGATTTGTGCCAGGTGTGCCCAAATCCAAGGTCAGGGCTCTTTACACAACCATATCAATTTTTCTCATCTGCCATTTCATAATCTATTGTGAAATGATATTTATCTCTGTTGTTGGAGGGCTCTTCCAAAATAGAGAGTTGCAAAAAAAATAAATAAATAAAAGGGTTGGGCAGCTGGAACTAAGTTGAACAGTATTTTTGGCGTCTTGGTGCTGCGTTCATGCCTTGGGAAGTGATTGATTATATTTACCCCCAAATGTCAAGGACCCATAATTGACTTGCTATTTTAGACCCTCACACTTGACCACAATTGAAATCCAGAATTTAGAAAATTTGCAAATGGGAGCTTTCTTGTCAAGAACAATTAAAAATCTGTTAACAATACTCACATGAAGAATCTCAGCTGCCTTTATTCTCCCTTGGGTGGCATTGCATATTACCCAGGTAGAAGTACTGAGATAGGGAAAGTTACAGGACTGGGGGTAAGAGGATTGAAAATGATTACTCAAACTATGATATTGAATTTCCAAGACAATATCACGAACGCGGAGTAAGAGAGAATTTATTTATTTATTTATTTATTTATTTATTTTTTATTTTTAGCACTTAAACTTCCCCTTTAATATTTTTTTAAATTTTATTTTATTATATTATGTTAATCACCATACAGTACATCCCCAGATTCCGATGTAAAGTTTGATGCTTCATTAGTTGCGTATAACACCCAGTGCACCATGCAATACGTGCCCTCCTTACTACCCATCACCAGTCTATCCCATTCCCCCACCCCCTCCCCTCTGAAGTCCTCAGTTTGCCTCTCACAGTCCATAGTCTCTCATGTTTCATTCCCCCCTCTGATTACCCCCCTTTTCTTTATCCCTTTCTTCCCCTACCGATCCTCCTAGTTCTTATGTTCCATAGATGAGAGAAATCATATGATAATTGTCTTTCTCTGCTTGACTTATTTCACTTAGCATTATCTCCTCCAGTGCCGTCCATGTTGCAGCAAATGTTGAGAATTCGTTCTTTCTGATAGCTGAGTAATATTCCATTGTATATATGGACCACAGCTTCTTAATCCAGTCATCTGTTGAAGGGCATCTCGGCTCCTTCCATGATTTGGCTATTGTGGACAATGCAGCTATGAACATTGGGGTGCATATGGCCCTTCTCTTTACTACGTCTGTATCTTTGGGGTAAACACCCAGTAGTGCAATGGCTGGGTCATAGGGTAGTTCAATTTTTAACTTTTTAAGGGACCTCCACACTGTTTTCCAGAGTGGCTGTACCAACTTGCATTCCCACCAACAATGTAGGAGGGATCCCCTTTCTCCACATCCTCTCCAACAATTGTTGTTTCTTGCCTTGTCTATCTTTGCCATTCTAACTGGCGTAAGGTGGTATCTCAGTGTGGTTTTGATTTGAATTTCCCTGATGGCTAATGATTTTGAACATTTTTTCATGTGTCTGTTAGCCATTTGTATGTCTTCATTGGAAAAGTGTCTGTTCATATCTTCTGCCCATTTTATGATTTGTTTATTTGTTTCTCGTGTATTGAGTTTGAGAAGTTCTTTGTAGATCTTGGATACCAGTCCTTTATCTGTGGTGTCCTTTGCAAATATATTCTCCCATTCCGTGGGCTGTCTCTTAGTTTTTTTGACTGTTTCCTTGGCTGTGCAGAAGCTCTTTATCCTGATAAAGTCCCATAAGTTCATTTTATCTTTTATTTCTCTTGCCTTTGGAGATGTGTCGTGAAAAAGGTTGCTCTGGCCGATGTCATAGAAGTTGTTGCCTATGTTCTCCTCTAGAATTTTGATGGATTCCTGTCTCACATTGAGGTCTTTCATCCATTTGGAGTTTATTTTTGTGTATGGTGTGAGAGAGTGGTCAAGTTTCATTCTTTTGCATGTAGCTGTCCAATTTTCCCAGCACCATTTATTGAAGAGACTGTCTTTTTTCCACCGGATGTTTTTTCCTGCTTTATCAAAGATTAGTTGCCCAAAGAGCCGAGGGTCCATTTCTGGGTTCTCTATTCTGTTCCATTGGTCGATGTGTCTGTTTTTGTGCCAGTACCATGCTGTCTTTGTGATCACAGCTTTGTAGTACAGCTCGAAATCCGGCATTGTGATGCCCCCAGCTTTGTTTTTCCTTTTCAACAGTTCCTTGGAGATTCGGGGCCTTTTCTGGTTCCATACAAATTTAAGGACTATTTGTTCCAGTTCTTTGAAAAATGTCCTCGGTATTTTGATCGGGATAGCATTGAAAGTGTAGATTGCTCTGGGTAGTATGGACATTTTAACTATGTTAATTCTTCCAATCCATGAGCATGGAATATTTTTCCATCTTTTTATGTCTTCCTCAATATCTTTCAAAAGTGATCTATAGTTTCTAGCATATAGGTCCTTTACGTCTCTGGTTAAGTTAATTCCAAGGTAACGCATGGTTTTTGGTGTTATTGTAAATGGGATGGATTCCCTAATTTCTCTTTCTTCAGTCTCGTTATTCGTGTATAGAAATGCAACTGATTTCTGGGCATTGATTTTGTATCCTGCCACCTTACTGAATTGTTCTATAACTTCTAATAGTTTGGGAGTGGATTCCTTTGGGTTTTCCATATAGAGTATCATGTCATCTGCAAAGAGAGACAGTTTGACTTCTTCTTTGCCGATTTGGATACCTTTGATCCCTTTTTGTCTTCTGATTGCTGTTGCAAGGACTTCTAGTACTATGTTGAATAATAGTGGCGAGAGTGGGCATCCTTGTCGTGTTCCTGATCTTAAGGGAAAGGCTTCCAGCTTTTCCCCATTGAGAATAATGCTTGCAGTAGGCTTTTCATAGATGGCTTTTATGAGATTGAGAAATGTACCCTCTATTCCTACACTCTGAAGGGTTTTAATCAGGAAAGGATGCTGTATTTTGTCAAATGCTTTTTCTGCATCAATTGAGAGGATCATATGGTTCTTGAGTCTTTTCTTGTTGATATGATGTATCACATTGATTGATTTGCGAGTGTTGAACCATGCTTGCATCCCAGGTATGAATCCCACTTGGTCATGATGGATAATCCTTTTAATGTACTGTTGGATTCTATTAGCAAGGATCTTGTTGAGGATTTTGGCATCCATATTCATTAGAGAAATCGGTCTGTAATTCTCCTTTTTGAGGGGGTCTTTGCCTGGTTTGGGGATCAAGGTAATATTAGCCTCATAGAATGAGTTTGGTAGCTTTCCTTCTGTTTCTATTTTTTGAAATAGCTTTAGGAGAATAGGTATTATTTCTTCTTTGAATGTTTGGTAGAATTCCCCAGGAAAACCGTCTGGGCCTGGAGTTTTATTATTTGGAAGGTTGTTTATCACTGACTCAATTTCTTCATAGTTAATTGGCCTATTTAAGAAATCTATTTCTTCCTGTTTCAGTCTTGGTAGTTTATAGGTTTCCAGGAAGGCCTCCATCTCTTCCAGATTGTTTAGTTTTTTGGCATATAGCTGTTGATAAAAGTTTCTAATAATCCTTGCAATTTCAATGGTGCTGGTCGTGACCTCTCCCTTTTCAGTCATAATTTTAATAATCTCAGTCCTTTCTCTTTGTTTTTGGACAAGTTTTGCCAGTGGTCTATCAATTTTATGGATTCTCTCAAAGAACCAGCTTCTAGTCCTGTTGATCTGCTCTACTGTGGTTCTGGTCTCTAATTCATTGATTTCTGCTCTAATCTTGGTCAACTCCTTCCTTGTCAGTGGGTTAGGCCTGTCCCTCTGTTGCTGTTCCAGTTTCTTGAGGTGAGAATATAGAAACTGCATTTTAGATTTTTCTATTCTTTTGAGTGAGGCTTGGATGGCTATGTATTTCCCCCTTAGGACTGCCTTTGCAGTATCCCATAGGTTTTGGACCGTTGTGTATTCATTCTCGTTGGTCTCCATAAATTGTTTAATTTGTTTTTTGATTTCCTGGTTTATCGAGTCATTCTTGAGCAGGATGGTTCTTAGCCTCCAAGTGTTTGAGTTTCTTCCAGGTTTTTCCTTGTGGTTGAGTTCCAATTTCAGAGCGTTGTGGTCTGAGAATATGCAGGGGATAATTTCAATCTTTTGGTATTGGCTGAGACCTGTTTTGTGTCCCAGAGCATGATCTATTCTTGAGAATGTTCCATGGGCATTTGAATAGAATGAGTATTCTTTGGTTCTGGGGTGTAGTGTTCTATATATATCTATGAGGTCCAACTCGTCGAGTATGGCATTCAAAGCCTTTGATTCTTTGCTTAGTTTTTGCCAGGGTGTTCTGTCTATTTCTGATAGTGGGGTGTTGAGGTCCCCTACTATTACTGTGTTCTTATCTATATGTCTCTTTATTTTGGTTAAGAGTTGGCTTGTGTATCTTGCTGCTCCCCTGTTGGGGGCATATATATTAATAATTGTCATATCCACTTGTTGAATACTTCCTTTAAGAATAATATAGTGCCCTTCTGTATCTCTCTCTATGGCCTCTAGTTTAAAATCCAGTCTATCTGATATGAGAATTGCTACTCCAGCTTTCTTTTGAGGTCCATTTGCGTGGAAGATGGTACTCCATCCCCTTACTCTAAGTCTGAATGCATCTTTGGGTTCAAAATGAGTCTCTTGTAGACAGCAAATGGATGGGTCATGTCTTTTTATCCAATCTGCAACCCTGTGGCGTTTTATGGGAGAGTTTAAGCCATTTAGATTGATAGAGATTATTGACAGATATGATTTTAATGATGCCATTTCTCTTTAAAGTCTTTGTATCGGTTGTGACTTGCTGCTCTGTATCACTCTTGGGGCCTTTTTACCTTTATAGAGCCCCCCTTAATATCTCCTGTAGGGCTGGTTTCGTGGTTACGAAATTGGTTAATGATTGGCGATTTTGGAACGTCTTTATTTCTCCATCAATTCTGAATGACAGCTTTGCTGGATAAAGGATCCTTGGCTGCATGTTTTTCTCTGAAAGAGCTTTAAAAATGCCCCCCCAAGCCTTTCTCTCATTCCAGGTCTCTGTAGACAGGTCTGACGTAATCCTGATACCTTTGCCTTGGTACGTGAGAAATTTCTTTGCCCTGGCCGCTTTCAATACTGTATCCTTGGATCTAATATTTGCGAATTGCACTATGACATGCCGTGGCGTAGGTTTGTCCTGGTTGAGCTTGGATGGGGTCCTCTCTGCCTCTTGGACACGAATGCTTGTTTCCCTTGCTAGATTAGGGAAGTTTTCAGCTACAATTTGTTCAAATATCTCTTCTAGACCTCTGTTTTTCTCCACCCCTTCAGGGATGCCGATGATTCTGACATTGGATCGTTTCATAGAGTCAGTAATCTCCCGTAATCTACATTCGTGGGCGTGGATTTTTTTAAGACCAGCTTCTATTTTCGTTTTTTCTTCTACTAACCCATCCTCCAATTCGCTAACGCGTTCCTCTGCCTCGGTGACCCTGGCCGTCAGAGCCTCTAGTTTTGACTGTATTTGGCCCATAGAATTTTTAATTTCTGTCAGATTCGCTCTCATTTCTGCCCTTAGGGATTCTATATTCTCAGCAACGCTTTCTCTGATGCTTTTTTCAAGTTTACTCATCATCTTGACCATTGTTGCTCTGAATTCCATTTCTGATAATTGGGATACATCCATATGTATTAATTCTGTGGCCGAGGCCAATTCTGTGGCAGAGGCCACAGACTCATTATCTTTTCTTTGCTGGGGGGGACTTCTCCTTCTCGTCATTCTGATGAAGAGAGATTGCAGGGTTGTCCAGAGCCCAAGTGTTGACTGGGACCCAGGCCGTGCGCCCTTGTTTTATAGAGATCTTAGGGATGTGGGCTTCTTCCTTAAAGAGTTTATTTATTTATTTGAGAGAGAGAGAGACAGTCAGCAAGAAAGGGAACCCAAGCAGAGGAGTGGGAGAGGAAGAAGCAGGTTCCCGGTGGAGAAGCCCGATGAAGGACTCCTTACGGAGCGTTGTGATCACACCCTAATCCGAAGACAGGTGCTTGGTGACTGCGCCACTCAGGCGCTCCGGGTTGTGGGCTTCTTGATTTTTCAGCCTGCCTTCTGGGGGAGGGGCCTGCCTGCAGGTACTCAGAAAACCCTGTTTGGGTAGAGTCTCTGTGTCCCTTGCGAGGGGGGATGGGGATGGGCACCCTGTGAGCCGGTATTTCCGGGCTTTTGTTCTCTGGCGGCTTTCCCTGGCGGTTTGCTATGCCTCTTCTGAGAGAGCAGCAGCGGCTGAAATTCAGCCTCTGTCTCAGAACAGAGGGATCGCGGATCGTTCTCCACTGATGTTCTGGCCACTTTAACTCTGTTTCTGTTGGTGCTGCTCAACCCTGCAGCATCCCGGGCTGTGCGCCCCACACCCGGCGTCCCAGCCCTCACTTCCAGGGCCGGCACGTCTCTGTCCTTTGTGTTTCCAACCCCGCCCGCCGCCAGCCGCCCCGCGCGGGCTCCCGGAGCTCCCCGTCTCAGTCTGGTGTCTCACGGGTGCTGACCGCGAGTCCGCCTGCTCCCCCGTGCAGGTGGCCCTCCGGCCGCCAGCCGCCCCGCGGACGCTCCCGGAGCTCCCGGTCTCAGCCTCGATCCAGTGAGCACACCGGAGCTCCGGAGCTCCGTGAGATGCTTGGTGGTGCACGCTCCCGGCTCACGGACTCAGTCTGCCGTTTCCAGAGTGCGGGTCCGCGGTCCGCCCGCTCCCCGGTGCAGGTGGCCCACCAGCCGCCCTGCGCGCGCGCTCCTGGAGCTCGCGTTCTAAGTCTGCTGTCTCGCGGGTGCCTTCCGCGAGTCTGCCTGCTCCCCTTTAATATTATCTCCTACTTCCCAAATCGTTTTATTCAGATTGGTTTGAATCATGGGGCATGGAATAACAGGAAACCCCTGTGATAGTCCCTCCAACTCTTTCCAGTGGGAATCTTACGAAAGGTTGAGGATGTTAATATTTGTGTGGTGCTGCTAATTCAAAATTTCATGAAGAACTATAACCAAAAGATAAATTGAAAAGGTTAAGTGGAGGCCAAGATGATTTGGCAATAGGAGATTTGGGTTTTAGCCCTGACACTAAAGACTTGTTTGACATTGCAGAATCTCTTGGGCTGTCTCTTCTCATTACTTAATTAATAGTTTGACTAGGTCAGCATACCCCAAAGCTTGTGCTATGAGAAATTTATACCAATGATAATATTCTTTTGAAGTATTTTCATATGTGCTTTCATAACCTATAAATCTGCACTGCATAGCCTGCAAGCTACTGAGTCAATGTCATTGGTCCCCTCAGGGTGAAAGTAAACTACCTCGAACTAAGTGGTCTGTCCTTCTTTAGGTTTGAATCATAGTTGATTTCATTATTTTTTTTAAATCTGTCTCTAGACAACAGTGTAGAGAATAGAGATCTGTCGCAAGAGAAAAGGGATTCTTAAAATTCTGAGCTAATTTTATATATAAAAACACAAATAAGAAAGTCCCTTATGGCTAGTGGAGGAAGAAAAACAGGAGGGATTCAAATAGGAGAAGCAAGAAAAGGGATGCATGTGTCAAGGCATCCACTTAGCTGGGGAGTGAGGATAGACTCCAAGCTTTGTTAGATAGTTCCAGAGAAAGGCAACAGCTTTCCTGATGGGCCAAAATGGGGATGAAGCTTCAGGGTAGACAGTAGCAAAATTGTTGGTAGGCACAGACAAGTCCTAAGTTTACACTACTCAACTACCTTCAGCTCTGATCTAAGGTGAAAAGGTTCCAGAATTTCCCGTATGCCCCAAGGTGGGTAGGGTGGGGAATATGTGGAAACTAGCTGCATAAAGAACCAGGGATTTTTCAGAGAATAACATGACAAAGAATGACATAGTGAGGGGAAAATTCCCTAAGTATGGAAGAGACAGCCTTGAGCAGGACTGAAAACAACATTTCAATAAAAACGAGTATGTACCACTAGTAAGAGCCGAGGTGGAGTCAAGTAGCAAAAATAGGCCAAAAAGACCAACTTTGGCTAAATAATAAAGGTCTAAGATCACCAGCCACGTTTTAGCAAACTCCAGTGCAAGGAATCAGCGGGCCAGACCAGTCATCCCATAGCAGAGGCTGGCAAGAGTCCAGAGGAAAGAACAGACCCTGTTGCCAAGAGGTAACATAAGCAAGCCCGTCTTTACCCATAGAGCCAAATGTCAATTTGAGAAAATAAAGGAGACGATGTAACTCATTGAGCTTTTCACCCAGAGAGATAAACTTATCAAAAGAGACTGTTTAAACTCGAAAACTCTGAAACATGTTTGATTGGCAGTTAAAGATACCCACACTCAGACTCCTTCAGTCTGTAAATATATACCTTAGTCACACCATCCACTCAGCAGTGTAGGAACTCAGGAAGACTGTTAGATTGATAACAGAAACTGAAGGGGCTAGTTGTTGACTATGTCTGCAACTGTAGAACACATTAATCTAACATGATGTCCTAGTAAAAAGAAATTTCCATATTCAAATATATTCAGAAAACATTGCATAAAATATCCCTCCTTGTCCACACATTCATCTTTCATATTAGCATATTAAAGACTCTGAGATGGCCTACTGCTTGGACATCTGTTCAAATGTTTTTGACTCCTGGTACAGTTTGGTCTAACACTATTTTCCCAGACATTACTTCTGGTCACAGATCTCTCCCACAAAGTGTGGAAATAAGTATACATATTCCAGGGCATAAGGACTGGTTTAAGAATGGGCCTGTGATCCAAGCTGGGTCAATCAAATCCTTCAGTAGCATCTTCTGTCTCAAGCTGGTGAGAAAGAGCCATTAATGGGTCCAAAACAGCCCTTTGCTGGTTGCAAACACCAAAAATATCAATTTAGAGCTCACGGTAGCCACTTTGTGCATGCTATCCTGAGACAATATACAGAAAGAAACAAAAACCAGAGAGACAGAAAAAGCAAGTGAACTGAGGGTTTTAAACCTGGTCATCTCTTCCTTTCCTGGTTACAATACTTTGAGTTAGAGTTTTTCCCACTTGCAAATAAAGAATCCAAACCAATAATAAGCCACTTAGGTTTTTGTGGTTTGGAGCATTTTGGGGGGAAAAAAGTAAACTAACAAATCAAGGAATATACTTTTGGAAATGCTGATTTTAATTATGCGATGTCTGGTTTTTTTTTTTAATTTCTATTATAGGACCAACAGCCTGTACAAGCACAGAAAAGTGATCTCATAACCAAAGTAAGAAATCCCCCCTTGCCAGAGACAGGCATAGGCTATTTGTCTTTAAAATGTTATATTAATGAGAAATTTGAATCCAGACATTTTAAAGTCCCCATCAGTGTCCTCCATTACTTCATCATTAATGGAAATGGCAAAATACTCACTAAAAATTACTTCCAGAACACGAAATGGATATTATAGTGTTTAAATGGATGTCATATAAAAATAATTTGCTTTAATCATAGCACAACCCATTGCTATGATGCCATATTCATTGTGAACCTTAGGGATTTCTTCATTTAGAGTAGAATGAATTTTGACTAGGCATAAGTGCTTTTGTAAAAGAGTAAATTCACAAAACCCGATGTGTTGAAAATACAACCAGGTGTGAGTGGCTTTAAAAAAATAAATTATGCCAAGATACATTGCCCAGCTGTGTTTCAGAGTTTCAAGAGATCTTAAGATATATTCAGGCATTAAGGGCTCAATAATACTCAAATTATATTTTCCTATGTCTTTTGTGCCTAATTTAAAACCTATTTACAAGAGAACTGAAGACATAGCATTTTCTGTCTATGTATATTTAATTTACTGAAGAATGTTGCTTTGCAAAATTTTTACATGATTGTCATGTAGCTTTTGATATGAGATGGATTTTTTTTTCAAAAGTAACTTATTTTAACCATTAAAAAATCTAAAAAGTGAACATCAGAAATTTAAATTCCATTCTTATGGATACATAGTTTGGTGGAAAAGGCCTAAGCTGGGGAGTCTGACAAAACTGGGCTCAAATCTCAGCCATGCCAGTTGGGGGGGTTATGTAACCTTAAGGAAGTTAGCAAACTTCTTAAAATCTCATTAGCAGATTAGTAAAACGGGTACGATGAAACTGTCAAGTATAATAAATATTATAAGTGAAACTGCCTAGTGCAAATGAAGCACTCTTGCCTCAACCTTCTACTATAGAAGTGGAAATAATGGTAGTTCATGCCTTGCATTCTCAGGACAGTTTTACTTCTCAAATTCTAACTGATTATTTTAGTGTAGTATTTAAATTAACCTCACTACAATTATGGATTACAAAACTTTTAGGTTACTCTATAAAATCACAGATGTACAGCTAGTAAATTGAAAAAATATTCAATGAGGATTTGTTAGGTTCTAATGCAAGAATGTAAATTAAAGGATTCATTATGAATGAGAAAATCTATGTATCGAGGTTTCATCTTGTTCCAGAGAGAGAGAAAATAACCAGAATATGAGACAAACTGCTTTAGGTGGCTATGGATGGATGTGAATCCTCTTTCCTCTTGGTAAAATCTGCAAGGGGGTTGATATTATCTCCCCTAAATATGAAGACTCTCGTAGAAATAAAAATCCAGCCACAAATGTGGGCCACGTGTGTTATTTTAAATTTTCTAGAAGCCACATTTTAAAAAGGGAAAGGGAAAGGTAATCTTAACATGATTTCCTAGTAATGTTAAATAACATAATATTACAACAGTAACCCAATATATTTTTTTAAATATTTTATTAAGCAATTCACATAAAAATTGCTAATGAAGTCTTTTATTTGGGGGAGGGAGCTTGGTTCTCAAAATCTGATATGTATTTTGCAGTTATAGCCCATTTCAATTTAGACTAGTCACATTTCAAGTGCTTGATAGCTGCATACCTTTAACAGCTGCAGTGTTGGACATCACAGCTCAGAGAATGGGCATGTAACCTAATCACAGCCAAGTGGAGGCTCCCACCCAGAAATTTGGATCTTGGGAAAGTAGTACAAAAATCTTAGTCAATTAGAATTTCTTCACAGTGGTTGCAATAGAGTTGAGTCCAAATGCATGGAGTAAGATATCCTTTGGTAGCAGCTATCCACTAACAACAGAGCCAGTAACTGTGTCCTAGGTAAATCTCTCTTATAGCACAATATTCAGCAATTCCTTAACATTCATGTGATCTCCATAATGCCATACTAATAAATTTATTTTCTGCCTATATGAGGCAGAATTGGTAGTTTTGCTTGCACCTGGGAACTCTAACTAATACAGAGATATTTTGGAGTAGCAAAGTAAAATTAGAGAATTGAAAAGGAAGATAAGACCTCTATGGAGTTTTGGAGATAGCATCATAGATAAAAAGTCAGATAACTATAAACTTTAAGGATAAACCAGACTTAAAAAGGTGGATATGAAGTAAAATTGCTTACTTCAGCCCTTTGCTCATATGTTTCTCTTTTTGGAGAGGGAGGAATGAGGGAGGCTGGTATTGCATGATGGGATTCAGAGGTGGGGGATGGGGGAGGAGATATTGTTCAAGAAGGCAGACAAAGAGGAAAATGAAGCATGGTCATGTCAGTGGGGTTGTGTTCTGTTCTTTGGTTGAGAAAAGTCTAGAAAAGTGTCAGGCCATATAGACTACACAACCCAGTGTCACAGAGTAAACATCCATCTAACCTTGTTGGAGTAAATGAGAATACACATACACTATCTTTAAAATTTAATGCATTTCTAGTGTTTTAACTCATAAAATGGACTCATCTAGGAATATCAGACTTTGGGACTGGTTGATGTAATTTAGAAAGGGCATAACTGAGGAAAATTCACAAAGATCAAAATTTCCCTTGTTTTAGAATTTTTCAGTACCCACAGATTTTGGTGGCCCAACATTTTTGGCAATTTCAAGGCTAAAGATTTAAATGATGTTTAACTATAATGCTGCAGCACTAATATATTTATCACTATTGGAAAACTATAGAAATCAATTAGCCTGACCTTCATTTTATGGACTTGAAGTATTAAGACTTTAAGCTGCCAATCTTCTGAGGTTTCCTTTTGTTATGGGCCGAAAGTGTTAAAGTACATAATTTGAAGTCCCATACCTAAGCTGGATAGAGAAAGATCCTAGTATTGCCAGTAATGAGAATACGAAGGGAGAATAAGTAAAAGTGGAAACAGTTAACTAATAAGACTGGCTTTCCTGGGAGACTCAGTGTCAAGATCAGAGATCTATGTAGGGCAGAGCAGGATGGGGGAGGTGTGCCCGTGAGAATTGTTTCCGCATACTTTATAGTTACCCTAAGAGATCAGATAGTTTTGAATTAAAACTTCAACCATAAACCCATTAGCATAATCATCATGACTTGTAAAGCTTTATCTGGCCTATTAAAATATAGTTAATTTATGAGCTCTGTGAGGATTGTTTAGCAAAAGTGTGTGATCTCTATGTTACAGTCAAGTCAAGATTAAAAATTAGGTATAATTATTTTTAACGATCGTTTCCTAATATCATTGTTTCAAAATATACAAAGGCAGTGCAAATGAGAAAAGTTGTAAATACGAAGACTACAATGGGCCTGTGGAGAGCCCTGGAATATTACAAAATTGGTACAAACATTACAAACTTAAAAATCTGTCATTTTGTTAGGGAATTAAAAAAATACATTGGGGCTATTTAATTCTCAACAAGAATGATCTTTTTATTTTCCAATATTCAATAACAATATAATATCTCCAATATGACAAACATTTTACACAAATGAAAACACAATGTAATGAAATGGGATGTTATGCACTTTCAGCAAAGCAGATGGAATAGAAAAATAAAGAAGAGAATTGATGAGGTGAGAGAGAAGAGAGAAAAAAGAGGAGATCCCCTTTTTGAAAAAGAACATGAGATCATAATGTCATTTTATTTCTTTGATACTAACCCAGAGTGAGAAGAACCAATACGGTATCTCCATCAGTATACTACCCATCTTGCAAAATGTTTATCTTTTTTAAATGATTCTCAGCAGTTCAGGAAACTATACAGATACCAATTTCCATCTGGAAGGATACTATAAAACTAAATGGTGTATAGGAGAAACTATATAATTTGCAAGGGTCAGTGAAAAATAAAAATCCTGGACTTCTTATTTAAAATGATTAAGAATTTCAGGATGGAAAATAGCTGAACATTAAATCAAGCGTAAGGCCCTTCACCGATGGGCCCTGTGCAGCAACACAGGTCATGGCCCCCTCCCCCAAGCCAGCCCTGATGATAAGTTCAGGAGTATTAGAGACCAGCCATCTGTGAATCTAGTTGAGATCATTATGTGTATCTTAGGGTGAGTTCTCCTAAGATATTTATAGAAGGTGATAAGGATAGCTGTTAAATTCCAGGCCATGGTGTTTCAAGGGACATAATGAAAATCCTGTCACTATGTGTAAGGAGGGCCTTCTAGAGAAATGTATTCCAAGAGGGCCCTTTTTCTGGCACTAAAGGGAGTTGGCTGATGAACTTGGACTTGATCCATTTTCCCTGGTTACTGAAGCACAGCACCATCATCATATAGAGTGCCTCAGTAGGGGCTGTCTCCTCCCTCATTACAGAATTGTCTTTCTCCCAACATTCAACAAGTATTTGATTGAATTTTATGGAACTTACCCCCAGTCATTTAATTACTTAAATTCATTCTGTGCTGTGTTCCCCTAATGTTCCTAACTGGTGCAAATTACCCTACTTTTGGCTGGGCGTCTGCCTTCAGCTCAGGTCATGATCCTGGGGTCCTGGGATTGAGTCCCACATCAGGCAACTTGCTCAACGGGGAGCCTGCTTCTCCCTCTGCCTGCACTCTTCCCACTTGTGCTCGCTTTTTCTCTCTCAAATAAATAAATAAAATCTTTTAAAAAATTATTATTTTCTGAAAGGACCTGAATAAGGACTAACCATCAAAATTTCTACTATGGATATTAGGAAAAAACCTTCTAAACAGTCTGATACATAATCTATTGCATGGAAATGAGATTTCATTTCAAAATCATGATCATATAAAAGAAATCTGACTCACCAAATCACATTCTCTGTTCTTATAATGTGGAGACACTCTTGAGGTTAAAGGAGCTCTAAAGAAACCAGTTTTGCCCAAATGGTTTTGGGAACATTATAGAAATAAATTACGAGGGAGTTTTTTCAATGCTGAGTGAAACAAATATTAAAAGGAAACACATCTAAATGTTTTCTCTGTTTGGATCTGAGTAGTAGTAAAATGACTATTCTGTTCTCCCTTCTTATTCTAATTCTTCTGTATCTTAGAAATTATTTCTAATGATTCATTTCACAAGATAAACATGAGAACATAAAAATGAAAATTTCAACTTCATTAAATGAAATTAAACTGATTGTATAATTATTATTGAAGAGGCCAAGTAACAGTTTTGTTCTTCGAGAAGATCTTATAAGTTGTGTTTGTAGGTACACGTATGTGGAAGAATAAATTTATCTAAATTAATCCCAGCTACATTATACAAATTGCCTAATTTTTTAAAAGGGTAAAATTTTCCTCTTGTGTTTTATTACACATTCTTCGTGTTTTTCATAAAATGCCCAAGTACAGTGGAAGTCATGCCATATAGATTGGTATGTGTAGCAAATAATGAAAATTATTACTATTCCTGATTTGTCTTCTTTCTTCTAAGGATAAAAGCATCAGGAGTTTGACTCATGGTGACATAGCAGACTCCTGAACGCTTCCTCGGACAGACACACCCAATGTGAAGTACACATGGAGCAGTTATCTCTGACAGAAATCCAGAACTCTCAGGTGAGTGAGAAAATACCCACATCAAAACAGGTAGGAAAGACTGAAACAGACTCTCACCATAAATCTCAACCCCAGAACAGCAATTTACAATCTGGAAGGAACTCCCGACTCCCAGCTTCTCGCTTTGAAACAAAGGATTTAAACCCATACAGAGCACCACAATTTTTAAGACCCCACCTGAGGAATGGGCCCTAAAACATCTGGCTTTAAAAGCCAGTGAGGGTTGCTTCCTGGAGACTCAGAAGACTATAGCAAACAAAGAGGCAGTTGTTAACAGGCATACAGTCACGGGTGGCTATACCCCCAGGATACAGTGTAAATTGAGCAGGCAAAATCCAAATCTCCCAGTCTTCCCTTGAAAGGGATCCATCTGTGTGCTTTGAAAACTTCTGCCTGAGGGTCAGGCTTCTAAATTAGTACATATCTAGGGGCAGGCTGTGATGCCCCAGGGGGGACCAGGAATCCCATGTACACCTGCCATGCCATCTCCCCGTAGCCTGCTGCAAGTTGCTCGTGTCTCTCTCAAGCAGCTTGTACACTTGTCTGAGCCACAGCTTTTGCAGATGTTGCCCAAGAAATAGGTCCCTGGAACACTTGGCTCCCATTCACAAGTCCCAGAGGACCACAGCCATCAAAAAGCTCTCCTTAAACAGGCACAGGAGCAACCTTCCACCATGGCTATACACCAGGGCCCAGCACACAAGGAGCAGGCAAAAATGCCTATTTCCTTGTTTCTCACTGGAAAAGGAATAAGTACATACTTTCCCAGTTGCTGCCTGAGGGTCCGCTTCCAATCAGCCTTCATTTAGGCACTGAATGTGATCCTCACTTTTGGGATATGGTCCAATTGAGGCATACCCTCAACTATGGAGAGCCACTAAGAACAAAGAAGATGACCTAGACAATCACAAAGCTTTCAGACATAACCAGGAGCTCAGGCCACACTAATTGACAAGGTTCGTCTCCTACACGAGATGGACACACATGCAAAAGAATGAAACTGGACACTTGCACCATACACAAAAATCAACTCAAAATGGATTAAAGACTTGAACTTAACCTGCAACCATAAAACTCCTAGAAGAAAATATAAGGAGTAAGCTCTTTGACATTGGTCTTAGCAAAAAAAATTTGGATTTGACACCAGGAGCAAAGATAACAAAAGTAAATATAAACAGGTGAGATCACATCAAACTAAAAAGCTTCTGCTCATCAGAGTTAACCAGCAACAAAATGAAAACTCAACCTATGGAGTGGGAGAACACATTTGTATATCACATAGCCAATAAGGGGTCAATATACAAAATGTACAAGGCATTCATACAACTCAATAGCAAAAAACCAAATAACTCTATTAAAAAATGGACAAAGGACCTAAATAGACTGTTTTCCAAAGAAGAATGCCCAGTTACATGAAAAGGTGCTCAACATCACTCATCATCGGGGAAATGCTGATCAAAACCACAATGAGGTACTACCTCACCCCTGTTTGAATGTCTATTATCAAAAAAACAAGAGATAACAAATATTGGTGAGGATATGAACAAAAAGAAAACCTGGTGCCCTATGGGTAGGAATGTAAACTGGTATGGCCACTATAGAAATCAGCATGGAGTGTCCTCCAGAAATTAAAAATAAAATTACCATATATTCAGCAATCCCCCTTCTGAGTATATATCCAAAAAAAGAAGAAGGAGAAGGAGAAGAAGAAAGAAGAAGACAGAAGACAGAAGAAGGAGAAGGAGAGGAGGAGGAGGAAGAAGAAACCACCATTATTTCAAAGAGATATCTGCGTCCTACGTTCATTGCAGCATTATTCATCATGGTCAAGCTATGAAAACAATGTAAGTGCCCATCGATGGGAGAATGTATCAGGGAAATGTGGTATGTGGATTCAATGGAATATTATTTAGCCTTTAAAACTGAAAATACTGCCATTTGCAACAACATGGATACCTCTGGAGAGCATTATGGTAAGTGAAATGAGCCAGACAGAGGAATACTAATGTTACATGTCAAATCTGAAAAAAATTGTTTTAAAAAGTGGAACTCATAAAAACAGATTTGAAAAGTGGCCGCTAGCAGATCTAATATATAACATGATGACTATAGTTAATAGTACGTTACTGTATAATTGAAAACTGCTAAGAGAATAGAACATAAATTTCCTCATGAATAAAAAAAGTTAAATATGTGAGGTGATGGATGTGTTAATTAACTAGATGGGGGGAATCGATTCCCTTCACAATGTATACTTACATTAAATCATCACTTCGTGTGCTTTAAATATCTCACAATTTTATTTGTCAATTATACCTCAATAAAGCTGAAAAAAATACTTGTTGAATGNATACTTGTTGAATGATGCTATGCGTAAGTAAGTACTCATATACTGTCCCCCAGTTCCCCCCCACATTAATTTATTATTTAACCTTCAGGATGCCGAGGTTAATGTGTCTTGTTCATTGTTATATTCTCAGAGTTTGTCATAGTGCTTAGTGTATGGAAAATGCTCATTAAATATTTATTGAAATTTCATGGTCTTGATATGGTACATTACAAACTCAAAAAAATGTGAGTTTTATGAAGCATGCAAAAAGTAAAATTGTGTTTGTGTGTCTTAAACATTCACTAACTAAACATCTAAAGTACATGAAAAAAGAGAAACAATTCAAAGTATGTTCTGTCATGCAGTACCTCCAAGGGTTTTGGTAACTGCAGGCAACAATTTCCCTGGATAGGTGCTGAAGCTTCAGCTGTATGCAAGGGAGATAGAGATGACATAATTGTTGACAGATAAATGATCGATAGAGAGATAGATCGATAGATTTATAAAATATGTTATTTTGTTATATACTTAATCCTAATGCTTTTCTTCACTCTCAATACTGTGAGTTTAAGTTCCACATAAGTTATGTAGCAATGTACACATTTAATCTATTGCTCCTAACTTCTGCACAATAGCCCATGTTGTGCAATTGCTGTATTTTACTTACCCACCTCCACTTATGAGCATCCACATTGCCTCCATCTTTCCACCAATACAAATCGTTCTTCCATGGGCATACTTATTGGTGCCCTTTTACCAATATGTTAGAATTGCTGCCATTAAAGTCTATCATTCCTGAATCAAATAGTATTGCTGTGCTTATCTTGACTGCTTCTGGAATGGTTACACCAGTCTAAACTGCCACCATCACAGCATGACAGGTCCTGTAACTCCACAACCCTACCGGCATTTGGCATTATTCAGTTCTTTAATTTTACTGGTCAATATCATAGCTGTGATATCATATTATAGTTTAAAATTCCAGTTTGCCTTATTACTAATAATTTTGAGCATCTCTTTAATCTGCTTATTAGATTTTTAGTTTTCTTATTAAACTATCTCTTCCATATCATTTGCCCATTTTCTTAATGAGATTACTGATTTTTCTTGTTAAGTGTATGACTTCTTAGATATCTGATATTCTTATGTCATCTTAAATATTGCAAATCTCGGGGCACCTGAGTGGCTTAGTCGGCTAAACATCCAACTCTTGGTTTTAGCTCAGGTCATGATCTCGGAGTCATGAGATTGAGCTCAGCACATAGTCTGCTTGAGATTCTGTCTCTCCCTTTCCCTCTGCTCCCTGTCCCTGCTCACCAACTTGTACGTGCGTGTGCATGCTCTGGAAGGAAGGAAGGAAGGAAGGAAGGAAGGAAGGAAGGAAGGAAGGAAGGAAAGAAGGAAGGAAGGAAGGAAGGANCTCTTGGTTTTAGCTCAGGTCATGATCTCGGAGTCATGAGATTGAGCTCAGCACATAGTCTGCTTGAGATTCTGTCTCTCCCTTTCCCTCTGCTCCCTGTCCCTGCTCACCAACTTGTACGTGTGTGTGCATGCTCTGGAAGGAAGGAAGGAAGGAAGGAAGGAAGGAAGGAAGGAAGGAAGGAAGGAAGGAAGGAAAAAATCTTTTAAAAAATTGCAAATCTTTTATCCCCATGTATCCTCTCAAATTTGTCTATGTTATTTCTGAGTGAGCAAAAATTTCTTATTTTGTGTAATCAAACTTTTTTTTAAAAAAGATTTTATTTATTTATTTGACAGAGAGAGACAGCCAGAAAGAGAGGGAACACAAGCAGGGGGAGAGGGGGAGTGGGAGAGGAAGAAGCAGGCTCCCAGTGGAGGAGCCTGATGTGGGGCTTGATCCCAGGACTCCAGGATCACGCCCTGAGCTGAAAGGCAGACACTTAATGACTGAGCCACCCAGGCGCCCCTCAAATTCAACTTTTTAATCTAAATTTTATGCTTTTGAAATTTTATGTTGCTCTCAACCCATAGATCCCAAAAGCATTTTCCTGTTTTTATTTAATAACTTCATATTTTTACTTTCTCATTTAGATCTTCTATTATCCTAGATTCTACCTTGATCTATTAATATAAATCTAGTTCTACTTTTCTCAATGGAAAGTAGATAAATCGATGTTTTCCAAACATCATCCTTAACAAAGTCACTTTATTATTTTGGTGCTCACTTTATTATTTCATGTAGCAATGAAGAAATTCAGAGTAAAATATCCTAAATGCTTCCAAAGTATTGCAGAAGGGGTTTTATACAAAGAAATAGCACTAAGAATACTTGGACTTCTAAATAGCAGCATGTATGCTAAAAGACATAGAATAAATACTCTCAAATTTTTCAGGAAAAAATGTACTACTTAAGAAATCAAAATATCAAATGTGTTAAATATAGAATAAAGATAATTTCAGACTTATAAGCTCTCAGAATATATACATCACATGCCTACTTTCTTGGGTGGAATTAGAGAATATTCACTCCAAAACAAAGATATCAGCCAAAAAGGACAAAAGTCTTGGATTCCAGAAAATGGCAGAATATTCAACCTGGAAGAGTGGCAACTACAAGTTCCAGAATGAATCACTTCTAGAAAGCAAGAATTTCAGCTTAAAGCATGAGACAAGATGGCTCAAAACAAATAATGGAGAGAAAGGAAGAAGCTAGATAGAATAATATGATAAAATCATATTTTGAAAGTGAAAGGAAGGAATTTATTTTATCCTAAAACTTAGTAGTTATGAATCCACAGGTTCGTTGAATGATTCTGCTGATAGAGACTGGGTTTGCTCTCACATCTCACGTCTTCAGTCAGTCATCAGGTCCGCTGAGGGCTGGAAGGCGGAGAATGCTTGAAGCTGGGACCCCTTGATTTTGATGCACAAAGTCTCATCCTACAACAGGCAGAACAGAGCTTGTTCTCATGGCTTTTGCAGGGATCCAAAAGAGGAAGTACATATGTCCCGATGGGTTTTCAAGCTTCTCTTTGCACCAGTGTTGTTAAAGTCCCAGAGTAAAAGCTTGTACAGCCAAACTCTGAGTTGACAGGCACGAGAAAAAACTTTTGAAGAGTGTGAACATAGCAAGGTGTAAAAATTGGGTCCAGCAATACAATAAATCTACCACAAAATGTACAAGTGGTGAAGAATAGTTTAATACTCAACTATTATAGGTGGAAGTCAGAAGATAATCTTATAATTGGTAAGTCAAGAAAAAGCAAGATAAGCATTTTATTTACAGATAAAGAGGAAGTTGCTGGAAGAAACCAGTAAGTGTTAATAGAATTTGCTTCAGAAGCAGGATTTGAGAAGTAGAAAGTTTGGGGCAAGAGACAACTGTTTTCATTATCAGATCTTCAGTACTTTATTTTAAAAAATTAATTTCTTAAGCAATAATTACTTAAGTTAAAATATTAAAATTATGAATGAATAACATTTTAAAAATCAGAAATTATAAATCTATCTTTCTTAAGAAAATGTTCATCTGTCTTGAAAGAGCTAGCAAGAAAATATTTCAAAAAAGGGACTACTACATTGTCTTCAAGACAAGTCAGAAAAGTAACATCTTGAAAGAGTATAAACAGTATATCTGAATTATTTAAAAGAATATCTATAAAAATGCCTTTGGAAAAAAATAGAATTTGTGTATGAAAAAGATATATCAAGACTAACCAGCATTTTCTATTCTCCTAAAGCCAAAGAGCCAAAATGTTATAGTCCATATAATATAAAGTAGCAAACAACTTGGAACTCCGTAAAAGAAACAATAGAACAAATTATTTTAGCCCCAAGAGAGTCCTCTGTAACAGAGAGTGTTCAGTTAAGGACACAGAGATTTCTGTGGATTTCTTTTACTCACCATTGTTGATGCTGCCAATAGAAATCACTAACAGAATACTATTCTTTTTGCCCAAAAGTATATTTCAGTAATCTGGGTATTGCGTGTTATGATATTAACAAAATGTAAGCTAATTGGAATAAGTAAACTTCCCATTCCTAAAAATATCTAATATTTTGGAAAACAGAGTCATTTTTATTTTCATGTTTCTAACATTATTCTATGTATCCACAGTATTATGTTAAAGCTATTATTTAGCTTATATAGTTAAAATGTATTACAATTTTTTGTGTAGATCTGCTTCCTCCACTAGGCTATCTTTTCTTTAAAGATGGGAACTGTTGTACTCATTTTAGAGTCTGTAGCACTTAGCACAGTGCCTGTCACACAGTAGGTACTAGTACAATTTGATGGAATAAGTAAAACAATAAAGAAATCCATTATCCTGACTGAACAATTAGAATCCATTTAGTAGTAAATGAACTGCAACTTTTGGGAAAACTATATTAAGCATCTACTCCAAATAGGCACAATTTTTGAGAAGCAGAGAGAAGAATCATAATCCTTTCCATCAAGCCTTTTACATTTTAGGAGAAAGCAACACACATCTTTTGAGTAGTTATTACACTGCAAGAAAATGCTGGATGTTTGCATATATTATCTCATTAAATCTGCAAAACAACTTTTGAAATTGTTATTGAGATGACATACCATTAAAATGAAAATGTAATATGACAGTCTTTACCTGTGTAGCCCTCTTTGTGCTTTCCCAGATTTTAAAGAAAAAACTTTTTGTTGTTTTGGCTACAAATCTGGAAGTTTTTCTTCGTCCAGAAATACCAGTATATCAATCACATAGTGGGTTGTCATTCCAAAATATCTGACCAACATTATAGCTCCTTTTTTTGTATACAAGTTAGAAGTCCTTAAAATTTTAATAAATCAAATGATCTAATCCTTAATTACTAAAAATTAAGATTACTATATTATAAAATTTTATAAAATGTTACTCTTCTTAAACCCTGTCACATATATGATTAACATAAGTATTAACAACTACCACTTATTTAGTTGATATTTTATGGTCAAACAGTTTGCCAAGAACTCTACAAATACCATATTTAATCTTCCCAATGATGTTACGGAAAAGTTTTTATTAACTGAATTTTCTTATGTAAGGTAATTGAGTCTCAAATGGATTAATTAAAGTTCACACATCTAGAAAGAATGATGACTTTTTCATCTGTCAGCTGAAAAGGCTATGCTTGACCATGGTATTATACTGTCTACGACACCTGTGAGGTGTGCAACATTAACATTTCTGTCCCCATTTTACACAAAAGGAAACTGGTACATTGCAAGATCAAATCCTCCTCAGGTAGTTGTAAGGAGAACCTTCATTTTTCCTTCTAACTCCAACTTCAGTCTGGTGGGATTAAATAATCCACCAGTACATACAAAAGACAAACAATTGCTTTCTACATTTTACCTTTCAAAGAACATAAAAAAAGAGAAAACCAAGAGAACCATCATTCTTGATAATTACTTTTATGAACACCTTTTCAGTTTTACCCAAGCTTTACTTCGGAGCTCTCTACAAGCAAGTGTCCTTAACAAAGAGTAGATGATAATTACAAATAGAGTTAATAAAAAGTTCAGAGAAATTTCAGTGGAATTGTGTATTATAACCACATCCACACTTTTTGAGTCTCCGAGGAGCTTACTACAACTATGCAAACCGTTTGTTATCAATCGCTTTTGTTCTCCATCTGATGAGGAGCTTTCCAGAATCATGAGGTGTAAGAAGACCTTCAGATCTAACGTGATATTAGGGACTGCTTGAAAGCTACGACTTAAATGTTCCTGCTACCTATGTGGTTCTATTTTTTATTAATTACAACAAGCATTTGCAGTATTTCAGATTTTTGAAAACCAAAATAAATGCACAAAGAATTTTGTTTCTCTTATAACATCTTTGGGAATAAAAAGGTTTTGATAAATGCAATGTTCTTTATTCTTAAATTGCCTTGCCTCATTAACTCAATTGATCAGTCTCTGTATCTCTCTCCCTCCCTCCTTTCCTCCTATTTCTGGTCTTAGCTACCATATAATTAAATCCAAACTAATTATAGTATTTATATGTTAAGGAGTGTCACGAAGCTACTTGTACCCCCACAGACCTGGCCTGGTATAAGGAGAAAGGCAGAGGGCAGGTGAGAAATCTAAACAAGCCAAAATGATCAATTGCAAATCCCTAGTAGGAATCACTCCCCCACTAAAAATAACAAGACTATACCAAGATTTCCTGTTATAGAAGAAAATCAACCAAGATGGAGGATGACCAGCTTGCCTTCCTTCTGTTTCAGAGTTGTCCCAAAAATGGGTCAGGCTTTCAGAGATGCTCAATTTAAGGCTTAGAAGAAATAGCCAAAATCACCACCTGAAGCAAAAGTGGAACAGAGTAGTTAGTAAGAAACTCCATACTCAGGCCACAAACAAACAATGGTTCTAGTTCCATCACTTAGTAGTTAGGGGATCTCAGGAGACATCCTTATTGTCTATGAGCCTCAGTTTCTTTCTCTGCAAAGTAATATACATGAAAAATAATTAGTAAGGATTAATGATAATGTATACAAAGTGTCTAGCACAATGTCTGGCACAAACTAGCCTCTCAAATTACATACTTTTTAAAATTGTAAGGTGTAATTCTAAAAGTTCTTGAGATGACAGAGGAAAGAATGTAAATTGGGGTAATTAAAGCACACTAATGTTTAAAAGTGAATGAAATTCAATAGTAATCCTTTATTACAGCTGAAAAATATAGAACAATCCATGTTCCCCTGTCTACAATGTACCTCTACAATCTCCAAAAAAAGCGAATTTAGAAAAGCTCAGTGGAAAAAATAATGACTTGAAAATGAGTAACCTCTATAATTGAAAAAAAAAGTATATAAATTAGGCAATGAGTATATAATGTAAATAGGGAAGAAACTCTGGAATTGGATCATACTTAACTGTGCTTGGAGACAATAAACAAACTTGTTAATTCAGAGTCTAGGTTATTGAATATTCAGATATATGCTTTTAATATTCATTTTTCCAATTTTGTAAGTAACTAAGATCTTTAGAATAATTCTTTGATGTTCAACTCGTCTATATTTTTAATCCATTAAGAATTTTAAAGACCAACGTATATGCCCAACATTGGGCTAAACCTTGAGGACCCAATGATGAGAAAGGTAGGCTAGTTCTCTATCCACATTAAGCCTAAATTCCAACCAATAACTTAAGAATGTTTTTCAGCTTATCTCATATATTCTTAGCTTGTTAATTTTTAAGTCATCATGACAAATATTGTACACCTATTACTTGAAATGTACAGTAACCACAGAGAAGTCTCATCCTTGCTCAGCAATTAAATATAAAATACCAATACATAGTTGCCTATACCAAATATAGTTGACAATATGATTGATTTTTAAAAGTGTCAGAAGTATTAGTACATGACAGCTGGCAGAGTTTTTAGGAACGTTTCATTTTAATAGTGGTAGAGGATTTTTTTAAAGACAGATTTGTTGAAAACCTTTATGGATACATTCTGTAATGAAAATCTTTCACATAAACATGCACAATATATTACCAACTCATAATATGATTATTGCCTTGAATTGATATTGGCATCCTCTAGGGCCATAAGAAAATCACATAATATCCTGAATTATTTCTCTTTGAATTGGATGTATATTGAAATTCAGTGAAATAAGAATGGTTAGGTGTCTTGCATTATGCATAATGAAAATTTCCACTCTTGAGCCTGCAGTTTGATGGGCTGATGAAACACTTTGTGACAGCTTTGCTTCTTAACTTTGCCTCATGACTAAAGAAAAATGACCCTCCATCTGGTTCACTGAGACAAGCAAAATTTCAACTCTTGTTATATCTAGCAATATCCGTGCACATTTTATGGGATTTAGAATTAAATATTCCTCGAGTTACTACATAGGTCTGAATATTATACCTCTTTTAACTGTATTTTAATATCCTCTATTTAATGTAAATCGCTGTCATGGTATGTTATTCCATACAGTTTAATTAAAATCAATTCAAAGTAGGATATTCAAGTTAAAAAAACTAAAATACATTCAAGCCAAACGTAAGAAGTTTTACAATCACAAAACTTGCAAAAAATATTCAAGGACATGAAGTTTATTATTAGCCAGGCAGATCAATACTGAAATATATGCATTTTTATTTCAAATGGGAGCAGCCAAGACACATTTTTCATTTTCAAGAAAGTAGACACTAACCAAAATTATATAATGATCTTTCAATTATCAAATAGGGCCAACTGGAACCTCATTTTTAAACAGTAAATATTCGTTTTGCTCTGTGACTTTCCTACAAACAAAATATATGAAATAGAAGGGCATTCCAAAGAAATGTATAGAAATCAGAAGGGAGATAATACTGATTTTCAACTAAAATGTAAACTATTTAAAAAATTGTTTTGTAGCTCATTCTTTTTCTTTTTTGTTCACATGTCTTTCTGTGCCACTTGTCTAACAGAAACCCAACTCCTAATGAATTCATCCATCTGTTTTCTCAATATATGTATCTGCACAGCTAAATACTACTCAACCAGGAAAAGGGATAACTGCAAGTTACTTCACCAAGGTCCTGGCAATCTTACTATAATTTTCAAATGAATTGACTTCCTTTCTTTGTTAAATGAGGCTATTTTGGGAACCCACCAGTAATTAGTTGAATGGTAGCACTCAACAAGATATGCCACAACCATCCACTATCTACACACATAAGTATTCAATCCAGTATGCATGTCAGTAGCTTCAGAATTAACTTGTACCTCCATGGGAAATAGTCATATTAACCAGAGCACCATGCTTATGCTTAGGTCTTTCACCTGTAGTCTTATAGTCTCTACTCAATTCCAAAGTTACTTAGATCAGCACATTTTTCCACTAGCCCCTCAGTGAGGTCATTTCACACATTTGTAATATCATTAGTACTTTTGTTACAGCCTACGTGATGGTTATTTTTATGTGTCAACTTGTCTGGACCACAGGATGTCTATACAATTGGCCAGACATTATTCTGAATGTGTCTGTGACAGTCTTTCTAGATAAGATTGACATTTGAATTGATCAACTAAGTGAAGCAGATTACCCTTCATAGTGTGAGTGGGCCTCATCCAATCAACTGAAGACATAAATAGAACAAAAAGTAGGATAGAATTCCTCCTGCCTGAATGCCTGACCTGAAATATTGGTGTCTTCTAGCCTTGTGACTCAGACTGAAACATTGGCTCTTCTTGGACCTCAAACCTGCTGGAACTGCACATCAGCTCTCTTGGGTCTGTCTCCAAGTCTCCAGCTTGCTAACTGTAGCTCTTGGGACTTCTCAGCCTCTATAATCACGTGAGCCAATCCCTTATAATAAATCTCTTTATATTATAGGTATAGATATATTGCTGTATGATTATCTGCTTGCCTAAGATCTGCTCTTTGTGCTATAAGAGTCTATGGGCTTTGACAAATGCCCATATGTCATGTAAGTCATATATTCATAATTACAGTATCATACAGACTATTTCAAGCATTCTTTTTAAAAAGTTCCCTGTGCTTTACCTATTCAAACTTCTATGCTCTTAAACTCCTGGCAACTACTGATCTGTTCATCATCTTTATAGTTTTGCCACTTCCAGAAGTGGCATATAGGTATGTCACCTTTGCAAATTGACTTCTTTCACTTAACAATATGCCTTCAAGATTCATCCCTGGTTTTGCACAGCTTGATAGCTCATTTCTTTATATTGCTGAATAGTACCACATTGCTTGACTATACAATGTTTATTTATCCACTCACTCATTGAAGACATCTTGGTTGCTTTCCTGTTTTGGTGATTATGAATACAGGTTCTATAAGCCTTTTTGTGCAAGTTGTTTGTGTAGAAATAAGTTTTCAGGTTGGTTGACGAAATAACTACCAGAGCAACTGCTGGATTGTATGGTAAGATTATGTTTAGCTTTTTAAGAAGCTGTCAAATTGTCTTCCAAAGTGGCTATACTAGAGTGTTTCTATTACCAGCAGCAATGAATGAGAGTTTTCATAAGTTTTGGGAAAAGAATATTCCTGTAGTTTAAACCATTGAAATATTTTTTCATGAGAAAAAGAAATGTAAATGTTATATAGATCTCAACCTTAAAAATAGAACAGTGCCCTAAGATTAAAAGTTAGATTTCATTCAATGCAACATGCAGTCAGATCAGCTTCTTGGAATACATATATACCTTAGTAATGAGTTTTTTCATATTGGGTCATAGCAGAAAACAGGATTGGTTTGGGAAATAATGTCTTCTAGAGTTAGGGCATAATTTTCCCTTTGTGTAGATTCATTTTCTTTCAAACATCCAAATCTGCCTCTGTTTATTGTTACCTCATTGAGACACTGAATCTTGTTCCCTCTTTCAATGGGTTTCCATTTCTGATGCTGTAATACTTCCTTTTTATAACAGATCAAGGAGGAGGAAATGCCCAGCCGGTATTATATTTTCAAATCAGTTTTCTATTTCTGGACATAATAAAATAGTCACAATTTAATCTGGGTTTCAATATCTTAAGCAAGTCTTTACTGTCAAGATTTAAAGATGATCCACTATTAATATTAATGTGACAGAGATTACTAAAATTCATTAAATATATTTTTTAATATTTAACATGGTATTGACATACAGATTTATAGAAATCCATACATATGCTGATAATAGCCAGAAAATATAGCCAATACACCATCCATATTTCCCCCATGTAAAAACTGGACATTCTCATGATTATACATGTAGTTTCTGACTTCAGTACTAATTTGAACTCCTGAAAATAGGTCATCTAACTGAATTATTGCTCATTAAGAAAGCTAAATCTTTATTTTCATAGTGTTGTAGTTTGAACCTAAGCAATGCTAATGAGATAATTTGAAGGAGCAATAGCATATAATTTTCTAAAAAAAAAATTGGACCAATTTATTATTTTGTTTCCATTGAAGTATGATTAAAAATATAGTTCTCCTCAACTTATGATGGAGTTATACCCCAATAAACTCATCATAAGTTGAAAATATTGTAGGCCAAAAATGCATTTATGACACCTAATCTACTGAATGTCATAGCTTAACCCAGCCTATCTTAAATATGCACAGAACTCTTATGTTAGCCTACAGTTGGGCAAAACCACCTAACACAAAGCCTATTTTATAATAAAGCATTAAATATGTCATGCAATTTGTTGAGTACTTACTGAAAATGAAAAACAGAATGGCTCTAAGTATATAGATTATTTACCCTCCTGATGGCCTGGCTGACTGGAAGCTGCAGCTCACTGCCACTGCTCAGCATCAGAAGACAGTTGGGGACCACATAGTGCTAGTTCAGGAAAATATCAAAATTCCAAGTACAATTTCTACTTAATGCACATCACTTTCACACCATGGAAAGCCAAAAAAGCTAAGTCAAACCATCATAAATTGGAGACCCTCTGTAACTCATTCTACTCTACTGAGTCAATTAATAATTGTTTGATTAATAAATACTGGAAAGCATCCAGGGTGCCTGGGTGGCTCAGTTGGACAACCACCTCTTGTTTTTGGCTCAGTCATGATCTCAGGCTGTGTGATTGAGCCATGTGTCGGGCTCTGCGCTTCGCTCAGAGTCTACTTGAGATTCTCTCTCCCCGTCTTCCTCTGTCCCTCCCCCCACTTGTGGATGCACTCTCTCTCCTTCTCTCTAAAATAAATTAATAAATCTTTAGATATAAATGAATAAAAATTGGAAAGCATCCAAAACACTGGGTACTACAGAAAAAGTATGACATAAGATATAGAAAAAAATATTTGCTCATTTTTTTATTGACACTCAAATGGTATGGACTATTATTCACAATAAAAAAATAAGGGAAAGGGAAATAAAAGTTTAATTATGTTACATAAAATAGAAATTATTACTTTACTATACATATTTTAACATATATTATAAAAACTTATAATGTCCCACACATTATTAGAGGTACTACTATATACAGTGCCTGGAACATACCTTATTTCATATAATTAAAATTTTCTCTTCATAGCAATCCTTTGCAATGGATGCTGTGGTTCACTGCCTAGATCCCTTGATATGTAGAAGGAAAGTTCATTTTATCAAGTCTGTCTTTATAGGAGAAACAAGAAATGGTAATGAAAATATATAATATTATATATAATATAATATTTAATATAATTTTAATTCTAAAATTTAGAATTGTTTTTCAAGTTTGAGGCATGACACTCAAAAAGCTCTTCATTTGTATGGCAAATATTTATTAATCACCTACTATGTACTGGCACTCTTTTATGGACTAACAAGTGAAAATCTTTGCTTTCAAGCAGCTTTATATTCTAGTCATGTGTTGGGTCTGGTCTTTAAGGGCTTTGAGAAGTAAAAAAGTGACAAATGTCAGGCTCCCTTATTTTTAATACACAAATATTTCTTCTTCCTTTTGTCAAAAGGAAGTGGGTACTATCTTCCCTCAAGCTTGTAATATGTAAGTTTTCAAAAGTGGATATATGTTTAGCTTAATTTACATGAAAAAAGCAAATTATGAGCAAAATTTTTAAGTTATTACCAGCAAAACTAAAGCTAGAATAGTCTGGAAAGGCTTCAAGGAACAAGCTATGAAGTTAAGAGCTAATATTTCACTTGAAAGTAAGTTAATAAAATATAAATATTTCAAAGAAGAAAGATTAAGAAAACATGCCTTTCAAATTTATAAGGTTTCACCCATTGATATGAAAGTATCACAAGTTGTAAGTACAAATTGTCAAACACTAATTCACTTTTTATTATTAGACAGAGAAATATCAATTAACAATTTGCCTACCTGAACCAACAATAGGGGCAAAGTACTAACTATATGAAATTCCTTTATATGAATTAGAAAAAGGTGCTATCTCTGGGGAGATAAATCATAGAGGAGCACCCCTTTTCTCAAATTGATCCAATATCAAGTCAGGGTTCATGGAGAGATCTAAACCTTCACATGCTTCTTCTTCAGGAACCCTTGTTCAGGGAACCACCTGAAAAAACCTGTGTCGCAGCCCTGATTGCTGTCACTGGCAGAAAAGAAAGCAGACAGCTCAGAAGAGCATCATCAGAAACATGCCAAATTAAAGTTATCAACAGTGAAACAGACAAACACTGGCAAAAATCCACCCATTCCACAAAGATGAAACAATTTCATAGTTTTTTAGATAAAGAATGTGGTGGCAGGATGCTTCTGGATGAAGAAATAAATACAAGTCTTCCACTATACTTACAGCACAAATGTTCTTCCATAGAATAAGTGACAGATGTCAGAATCCTTTATGATTAACACATATACGCCCTTCTGGTCCCCACCAAAAGCCTCTAAATGTTCAGTTATTTTTTGGCTCCCAGACCACAGAGAGCACCTTGTGTTAGCATAACTTTTTCCTTAACATTATAAAAAGATGCATTCAGATGATATTGTGATGTGTATGTAAGTAAGTCTAAGAAAAAAAATGTTGAAAGAAAGTAGGATGCCCACTTAGTATTCCATAAGTTGTTTAGGATTCATGTTTTTCTCACAGCTTAGTATTGATACATCATGCATGCTGCATCTTATAAATAATGATGCCCAGAAGCTAGAGCTGGGCATGAATACTTAGCTTATAATAGAAAGTCTGTCTATCTGTTTTTATGTCTATATGTATATGTTTGAGAGTGGATTGCTTTTAATATCTAAAAGCAAAATGAAATGGTGACCAGAGAGGAAGACTGAGAGACATACTTACTTTTCTTTTTTTTAACTCTGAATTGTATCTGCCTTGATTTCCCCTTTGAAATGAGAATACAAATCAACAAATTCTTCCATCTCTCCCTTTGCAGTTTGGCTTCCCTAGAAGCAGATGCTGAAGTGGAGTTTGAAGCCATATTTATCTGCTCTAGCAAAGACTCTGTATGTGGCATAGCCATTGAAATTGTGGCTATTACTTAGTTGAGCTTGTGGTAGTCAACACTTACTTTCTAGGATCTATTCTGATTCTGCAGGGGACAGTATCCCTGATGAATTAAACATGGATATTGGGGGGGTAATCATCAGTAAATTCTCTAGCTCCCCAAAAATAGCCCCCCCAGGGGCTATTCCCACCTACTACTCCCAACTCCCACTGCCTACTGCCCCCCCATCCCCTGCCCCCAACCAACCCAGGGTGCAGTATTGTGTTTGATTTATTTTCTGCGCTTGGGTGCCAGGAGAATTTTAGAGGCTTCCATCTGGGCTCCCTCATTATAATACCAGGCTCAAGACCCAGTGAGGGGGTTGCACTATCTACTGCAAAGTATGTATCCCAATTATGCCTTTGGGGAGAGAGAGGATGACGATTAGATAGATTACACATTTGGAGACTGAATGGTTACAACCTGGTATGTGAATAGACCTATTGGATCCACTGGAAGCCAGAACTTTCTGAAATTCATCACCTGTACCTTTTGTGCCCCTCACCCTAACAGGAAGGTAATGATGGTGCTTCAGCTCTCCAAACATCAGATATTAATTCAGACTCTATTTACAGCAAATCAAAATGTTCAAGTATTCCCTTCCCCTCAGTGAACTGTTAGCTGATAAAAAGCCATAGGTTCCTTTGAGGAACACTGGGAAAGACATCCCTATGTACAGTTGCCATGATACCACAGGGTCCTTTTTCCTGGGGACAGGACATTTTCAGTCAATGAAAGCTGACCCAGGTTTGGATACTGGGCTAGGGATTTTGATTTTCTATTTGGGAGAAAACCCTCAGCCTCCCAGCAACCTATCCTTGATTTCTCCTGCTAATACAAGCTAAGACACACCCTTACACCCTTACAGCTGCCCATCTAGTCCGCTGTAGGAAAATTATGTTCCATTTACCATCTTTGTAACTTTTTGAGTATTGGCCCCTCAGCTGGCACTTTGACCCTGATGTTCATTACACTACTTATGAATCCCTGGCTTTTGGCAATTAAGTCCCAACACTTGGTTTCTGTTGTTTCAGAGGTCTGTCCTCTCCATTCTGTCAATGATTCAAGTTTGGGTAATAGCCTGTCCTGTCACCAGCACATATCTAAGGAAGAGAGGCTACACTGACTAATTATAGTGATCCTTGTGCCTGTTTCATCAGCAGATTCTTTATACAGTCTTGGTATATTCTATGTTCTCTTGGTCTTCTCATGAATATAATCATCTAGAAGATCTTTTGGCCATGTGTCTATCCCAACATGTCCACTTCCCCAAGGCCTTTAACTCCTCCTTCCACTTTCCTTCATGTCAATCCCTTCCTCCATGTTCCTCCATGACACCGCAACTTTCTAAGTGTTGGACTTTGCTTACTGCATGCTCTAGGAGCTATGCTAGTAGCAAATTTACATGATCTAGGGTTCTTGCCAGAGTGTTACATTATATATGTCAGGATAATGCTTTCAAGTCAATAAACTATTTTCTATCCAAATTTATCTTTCAGCCACTTTGCTCTAGCAACCTCAAATCCAGTCCCATGTGTATTCCTACAGCTTCTGCTGGTACATGCTGACTAGTTCTCACAGATACTTTGGTATATAGAATCCCTCTGCCCCCTTGTCAGGATCATCACCTCCCCAGCTGGGTGATGCTGCCACTTACCCTTAGCTGTAGGACACTGTCAGGAGGAGATATGGGGTGTATCCTGAAGAGGGCATATGTTTCCTTGAGAGGGAAGAGTCTTTTCTACATTGTCTTCCTAGAGTGAGAGTGAAGGAGGTCATGCAATCAGTTTTTGAGGTATTCAATTAGGACTATTATCCAAACTGAAAGCATCAATTGAACCATTATTCATTTACCAGAACAGTGTAAGCAAGAGGCAAAAAGGAGTACCACCTCCCCAGTGTTCCCTTTTCTCCCTACAAATCAGTATTAGGTGAAGTGAAGTAAAGCAGACTGGAGCAATCATCTTACTACCAAGGAGTCCTGGACATAGGGTTCCTGCCTTTTTATAGGCCCATGGAGTGGCTAGGAATGGAAAGATACTCAGTCAGAGTGAGAAAAGTATTTCATCCAAGGCCCCCAATAAGGATGTCTCAGTAAGGGCACCTCTACTAGGAATACAGATATGCATATGAACATGGCTAACCCAGAAGTGCATGTGTTCTTTGCTGTAACTCCCTCCAGAAAATTGCAGTGCCCTGGTTGTGCACCAGATCTGATGTGAGGAGAACAGCTTCTCCCATGAGACCTATGAAGAAAAGTCCTATAATTGCCTAAGGTGAGGCCTAAAAAAATCATTCATAGGATTTTGGCCTGGAGTTGAACTCCTCAACTTTATCTCTTGATCCTTCAGAACTTGAGTGAGTAGCATAGGCTACCCTGTTATGGACTCAAATGATTTGAACATCGAGGGGTGATGATCATAATAGATTAATCTACATGAGGTAGCAACAGACCAGAGTCACAGTCAAAAATCACCCAAACAGGATGATCAAGCCTGCCAGGAGTAGTGAACATAGCCATGAGCCCCAACCACTTCCAAACCAGAAAAAGATGCCCCATAGCCCATTAGGGTCTACTCTTGAGATCCAGGAAGCCTCTTATCTAAGCCTCATAATGTACTGTCCTACTTTGTCAGTTTCCTTGATTCAGGTGCAACACAAGATGTTGGCAGTTGCATACTCCTCCCCAGCTGGCTAGCAATTGTCCAGCCCTACGAGGCCAAGGTGCACAGGCTCCTCCAAATCTGTGGTAGTATCACTAATAAACTCAGCCAGGGTCAAGGACATAACTTTCTAGTTGGATGACCAAGACAGTGAGAGAATAACTACGTCTATGCATAGCAGGAACACCACTGTACACAAAATAGCCCCAACAATAGATCCCATGCCCCCTTGTCCAGATGTTTTAGTTGCCATGATCTTTGACAGAAGTGAGTTGACATTTAGGGAAGCATTTTATTCTGCAGTGTCGCTTCAAATACAGCAATGCATCAAGTTTGGATAATAAGGTTGCAGTACCTGATGTACATGGTTACAAAAATGTCCATTTGTGGTATTCAGGAGCATACCAATCAGATGTTTATCTGTAGGATTAAGCAGTGGGTAACGTACCTGACAGCTCATCAGATTCGTGGTGGTGGCAACTGCCTGTAAGGTACACCAAGGAATTCAGGGATGTGGGAGTCACACAGTCCTTTCCTACCCTGTGGGGGAAGAAGGGTAGAAGTTAGATACCTAACCCTCCTTCCCCCATTTCTGAGCTCCCAAATCAAAGATGTTCATATCTTATCAGTTGGGAAAATTATCCCCATTGACTGAAACTTGGGCAGTTTTTTTCCTATGTGGACAAGAATAACATTTTCCACCCAACCCCTAGAATGGTAAACATAAACCTTCTGCCTTGGATCCTCTTGTGGTTTAGTATAATTTTTACCTTATATTCTTATATATATCCATTCTGTGAGGCTACTCAGGGCCAAGTGGCAGGGTCATCTTAAGGAAAATGTTGGAACTAGAGACCTTAAATTGAGGGTCAATATCTTTAAGATCCTTGTAGGCAAAAACCCATGCTCTGCCCCCGGTGATGAATAGAAAAGGAAATTACTATCTCCCACTCCTTGCTGTTTGATAGCCATCCTAATCTTCTACTAATTGGACTCTTCAGGAAAGAGTCAAGGGCGGTAGAAGGCCCCCATGGATTCCAAGGTATCTATAATCCTAAAGGAAGAATATACAATTGAAGGAGTAGATGGAGAGCCTGGTCAACTATGTGGCACAAATGAAAAGTACCCTTTTGGGGTATTATTGCATTGAGACTCTAGATGGCTAACCTGAGATATATAGTCCATGCTGGGGTTGCCCCACCTTCCCCTATCAGCCATTTAATTGTCCATTTAAATGCTCAACAGTCCCTGCAGCCTGGAAGTTTTATGGAGCTGGGAAAGTTCATATGCCCCCATGATTGGGTCCATTGTTGTGGAGCTTGATCTACAAATCCAGGTCTGTTCTCAGAGGCAGTGTGCTCAGGGATCCCAAACAGACAAACAAACAAACAAAAAGTGACCATGTAGGGCCTGAACAATAGGGCCTGAGTCAGTAGAATGCATGAAGATGGCTTGGTCAAACCCACAGAAAGAGTATATTAGTTAGGATCCAGCAGAACTTTCTGCAAGGGATGAGGGCCTCATAGTGATCTATCTGCCAAGAATACCTAGGCCTGTTGGTTCAAGAGAACTCCCCCTGGCAGTAATTTTAGCCTTACATAGGGTCTGCTGGCATACCAGCTTTTCCATACTATTTCGTCATCTTCTGATGAATAGTGGCAGTTCGTGCATGTAACTCCTGTCTAGGATGATGACAGAATTTCCATTCCTCATGGACTCAGGAAGCAACTGGTTGCACATTACTGGTTCTGCAGAAAACAACTCAGTCTTCACATTTAGTTCACAAGAGGGGTCTGCTCATTGACTGTGTTTCCCCTCATCAGTATAGTGGTCTTTTTGGTGACATGAGTAAAAAAAAGCTTATTAGGAACAAAAGACATTTTGATCCAAATATCTTTTTTTAATAATAATTTATTATTATGTCACCATACAGTACATCCCTAGTTTTTGATGTAAAGTTCCATGATTCATTACTTGTGTATATCACCCAGTGCAACACAATACGANACCAGCCTATCCCATTCCCCCACCCCCTCCCCTCTGAAGTCCTCAGTTTGTTTCCCAGAGTCCATAGTCTCTAATGGTTCATTCCCCCTTCTGTTTACCCCCCCTTTCTTCTTCTCTTTCTTCTCCTACTGACCTTCCTACTTCTTATGTTCCATAAATGAGTGAAACCATATGATAATTGTCTTTCTCTGCTTGACTTATTTTGCTTAGCATTATCTCCTCCAGTCCCGTCCATGTTGCAGCAAATGTTGGGAAATCATTATTTTTAATGGCTGAGTGATATTCCATTGTATATATGGACCACAGCTTCTTAATCCAGTCATCTATTGAAGGGCATCTCGGCTCCTTCCACGATTTAGCTATTGTGGACAGAGCTGCTATGAACATTGGGGTGCATATGGCCCTACTCTTCACTACATCTGTATCTTTGGTATAAATACCCAGTAGTGCAATTGCTGGATCATAGGGTAGCTCATTTTTTAACTTTTTAAGGGACCTCCACACTGTCTTCCAAAGTGGCTTT
>NC_048225.1:40039331-40074881 GCF_002007445.2 Ailuropoda melanoleuca
CCCAACTTGCATTGCCACCAACAGTGTAAGAGGGATCCCCTTTCTCCACATCCTCTCCAACATTTGTTGTTTCCTGCCTTGTCAATTTTTGCCATTCTAACGTAAGGTGGTATCTTAGTGTGGTTTTGATTTGAATCTCAAGGTGGGTTTTTTTGTTTTTAAAGATTTTATTTATTTATTTGACAGAGAGAGACAGCCAGCGAGAGAGGGAACACAAGCAGGGGGAGTGGGAGAGGAAGAAGCAGGCTCCTAGCGGAGGAGCCTGATGTGGGGCTTGATCCCAGAGTACTGGGATCACGCCCTGAGCTGAAGGCAGATGCTTAATGACTGCGCCACCCAGGCGCCCCTCAAGGGGGTTTTGATTTGAATTTCCCTGATGCCTAATGATTTTGAACATTTTTTCATGTGTCTTTAGCCATTTGTATGTCTTCATTGGAAAACAGTCTGTTCATATCTTCTGCCCATTTTTTGATTTGATTATTTGTTTCACATGTATTGAGTTTGAGAAGTTCTTTGTAGATCTTGGATACTAGTCTTTTATCTGTAGTGTCATTTGCAAACATCTTCTCCCATTCCGTGGGCTGCCTCTTCGATTTTTTGACTGTTTCTTTGGCTGTGCAAAATATTTTTATCTTAATCAAGTCCCCACAAGTTCATTTTTCTTTTGTTTCTCTTGCTTTTGGAGATGTGTGATGAAAGAAGTTGCTGTGGCCTATGTCAAAGAGGTTGTGTCCTATGTTCTCCTCTAGGATTTTGATGGATTCCTGTCTCACATCAAGGTCCTTCATCCATTTGGAGTTTATTTTTGTATATGGTGTGAGAGAGTGTTCAAGTTTCATTCTTTTGCATGTAGCTGTCCCATTTTCCCAGCACCATTTATTGAAGAGACTGTCTTTTTCCCACTGCATGTGTTTTCCTACANCATGTTTTTTCCTGCATTGTCAAAGATTACTTGCCCAAAGAGCTGAGGGTCCATTTCTGGGTTCTCTATTCTGTTCCATTGGTCTATGTGTCTGTTTTTGTCCCAGTACCATGCTGTCTTTGTGATCACAGCTTTGTAGTATAGCTTGAAATCTGGCAACGTGATGCTCCCAGCTTTGTTTTTCCTTTTCAACAATTCCTTGGCGATTCAGGGCCTTTTCTGGTTCCACACAAATTTAAGGGCTGCTTGTTCCAGTTCTTAGAAAAATGTCATTCGTATTGTGATCAGGATGGCATTGAAAGTGTAGAATGCTCTGGGTAGCATAGACATTTCAACTATATTAATTCTCCTGATCCATGAGCATGGAATATTTTTCCATCTTTTCATGTCTTCTTCAATGTCTTTCAAGAGTGATTTGTAGTTTCTAGAATATAGATCCTTTACATCTCCGGTTAAGTTAATTCCGAGATAATGTATGATATTTGGTGCTATTGTAAATGGAATGGATTCCTTAATTTCTCTTTCTTCAGTCTCACTGTTCGTGTATAGAAATGCACTGATTTCTGAGCGTTGATTTTGTATCCTGCCACATTAATGAATTGCTCTATAACTTCTAGTAGTTTGGGGGTGGAGTCTTTTGGTTTTTCTATAAAGAGTATCATGTCATCTGAGAAGAGAGACATTTTGACTTCTTCTTTGCTGATTTGGATACCTTTTAACCCTTTTCGTTGTCTGATTGCTGTTGCAAGGACTTCTAGTACTATGTTGAATAATAATGGCAAGAGTGGGGGCGCCTGGGTGGCACAGGGGTTAAGCGTCTGCCTTCGTCTCAGGGCGTGATGNATTGCTGTTGCAAGGACTTCTAGTACTATGTTGAATAATAATGGCAAGAGTGGGGGCGCCTGGGTGGCACAGCGGTTAAGCGTCTGCCTTCGTCTCAGGGCGTGATCCCAGCGTTATGGGATCAAGCCCCACATCGGGCTCCTCTGCTATGAGCCTGCTTCTTCCTCTCCCACTCCCCCTGCTTGTGTTCCCTCTCTCACTGGCTGTCTCTATCTCTGTCGAATAAATAAATAAAATCTTTAAAAAAAAAAAATAATGGCAAGAGTGGGCATCCTTGTCGTGTTCCTGATCTTAAGGGAAAGGCTTTCAGCTTTTCCCCTTGAGAATGATATTTGCTGTGGGTTTTTCATAGATGGTTTCTATGAAATTGAGGAATACCCTCTATCCCTACACTCTGAAGGGTTTTATTCAGGAAAGGATGCTGTATTTTGTCAAATATTTTTTCTGCATCAATTGAGAGGATCATATGGTTCTTGCCTCTTTTCTTGTTGATATGATCTATCACACTGCTCAATTTGCAAATGTTGAACCATCCTTGAATCCCAGGGATGAATCCCACTTGGTCATGATGGATAATCCTTTTAACGTACTGTTGGATCCTATTAGCTAGCATCTTGTTGAGAATTTTTGCGTCCATATTCATCAGGGATATCGGTCTGTAATTCTCCTTTTTGATGGGGTCTTTGCCTGGTTTGGGGATCAAGGTAATACTGGCCTCATAGAATGAGTTTGGTAGTTTTCCTACTGTTTCAATTTTTTTGAAACAGCTTCAGGAAAATAGGTATTATTTCTTCTTTGAATGTTTGGTAGAATTCCCTGGGGAATTCGCCAGGCCCTGGACTCTTGTTTTTGGGGAGGTTTTTGATCACTGCTTCAATCTCTTCATAATTAATTGGTCTGTTTAAAAAATCANTGTTTCAGTCTTGGTAGTTTATAGGTTTCGAGGAAGGCATCCATTTCTTCCAGGTTCTTTAATTTATTGACATAAAGCTATTGATAAAAGTTTCTAATGATCCCTCCTATTTCATTGGTGTTGGTTGTGATCTGTCCCCTTTCATTCATAATTTTATTAATTTGGGTCCTTTCTCTATTCTTTTGAATAAGTCTTGCCAGTGGCTTATCGGTCTTATTTATTCTTTCAAAGAACCAGCTTCTAGTTCTGTTGATCTGCTCTACTGTACTCCTGGTTTCTAATTCATTGATCTCTGCTCTAATCTTGATCAACTGCTTTCTCGTGCATGGGTTAGGCCTATTTNCAAAGAACCAGCTTCTAGTTCTGTTGATCTGCTCTACTGTACTCCTGGTTTCTAATTCATTGATCTCTGCTCCAATCTTGATCAACTGCTTTCTCGTGCATGGGTTAGGCCTATTCTTCTGTTCCAGCTCCAGCTTCTTTAGGTGAGAATATAAAAACTGCATTTTAGATTTTTCTATTCTTTTGAGTAAGGCTTGGATGGCTATGTATTTTCCCCTTAGGACTGCCTTTGCAGTGTCCCATAGGTTTTGGACCGATGTGTTTTCATTCTCATGGTTCTCCAGAAATTGTTTAAACTGATTTTTAATTTCCTGGTTTAACAAATCATTCTTGAGCAGGATGGTTCTTAGTTTCCAAGNTTTCTCGTGCATGGGTTAGGCCTATTCTTCTGTTCCAGCTCCAGCTTCTTTAGGTGAGAATATAAAAACTGCATTTTAGATTTTTCTATTCTTTTGAGTAAGGCTTGGATGGCTATGTATTTTCCCCTTAGGACTGCCTTTGCAGTGTCCCATAGGTTTTGGACCGATGTGTTTTCATTCTCATGGTTCTCCAGAAATTGTTTAAACTGATTTTTAATTTCCTGGTTTAACAAATCATTCTTGAGCAGGGTGGTTCTTAGTTTCCAAGTGTTTGATTTTCTTCCAAATTTTTCCTTGTGATTGAGTTCCAATTTCAAAGCATTGTGGTCTGAGAATATGCAGGGAATAATTTCAGTCTCTTGGTATCGGTTGACACCTGTTTTGTGACCCAGTATATGGTCTATTCTGGAGAAAGTTCCATGTGCATTCGTAAAGAATGAGTATTCTGTTCTGGGGTGTAGTGTTTTGTATATATCTAAGAGGTCCATCTGGTCTTATATGGCTTCAAAGCTCTTGTTTCTTTGTTGATTTTCTGCTTAGGTGATCTGTCTATTGCTGGTAGTGGAGTGTTGAGTTCCCCTACTATTAACGTATTTTTATCTATATGTCTCTTTATTCTAGTTAAGAGTTGGCTTGTGTGGGGTGCCTGGGTGGCACAGTGGTTAAGCGTCTGCCTTCGGCTCAGGGCGTGATCCCGGCATTATGGGATCGAGTCCCATATCAGGCTCCTCCGCTATGAGCCTGCTTCTTCCTCTCCCACTCCCCCTGCTTGTGTTCCCTCTCTCGCTGGCTGTCTCTGTCTCTGTCAAATAAATAAAATCTTTAAAAAAAAAAAAAAAGACTGGCTTGTGTATCTTGCTGCTCCCCTCTTGGGGCATAGATATTTATAGTTATCATATCCACTTGTTGGATACATCCTTTAAGAATAATATAGTGTCCTTCTGTATCTCTAACTACAGTCTTTAGTTTAAAATCTAATTTGTTTGATATGAGAATTGCTTCCCCAGCTTGCTTTTGAAGTCCATACGTNCCCCAGCTTTCTTTTGAGGTCCATTGGCATGAAAAATGGTTTTCCATCCCTTCACTTTCAGTCTGGATGTATCTTTAGATTCAAGATGAGTCTCTTGTAGACAGCAAATGGATGGGTCATGTGTTTTATCCAATCTGCAACCCTGTGGCGTTTTATGGGAGCATTTAAGCCATTTACATTGAGAGTGATTATTGAGAGATATGATTTTAATGATGTCATGTTGCCTGTAAATTCTTTGTTTCTATAGATTGTAAATTTCTGTTCTGTATCACTCTTGGGGCCTTTTTACTTTTATAGAACCCCCCTTAGTATCTCCTTTAGGGCTGGTTTCATGGTTATAAATTTGGTCAGTTTCTGCCGATCCTGGAAGGTCCTTATCTCTCCATTAATTCTGAATGACAGCCTTGCTGGATAAAGGATCCTTGGCTACATGTTTTTCTAGGATAGAGCTTTAAAAATATCCTGCCAACCCTTCCTCTCATTCCAGGTCTGTGTAGACAGGTCTGACGTTATTCTGATATTTTTGCCTCTGTACGTGAGAAGTTTCTTCACCCTGGCCGCTTTCAATACTGGATCTAATATTTGCGAATTGCACTATGATGTGACATGGCGTAGGTTTATCGTGGTTGACCTTGGGAGGGGTCCTCTCTGCCTCTTGGACATGAATGCTTGTTTCCTTTGCTAGATTAGGGATGTTTTCAGCTATAATTTATTCAAATATCTCTTCTAGACCTCTCTCTTTCTCCACCTCCTTGGGGATGCCGATAATTCTGACATTGGAACGTTTCATTCAGTCAGTAATCACCTGTAATCTACATTCTTGAGATTGGATTTTTTTGAGCCAAGTTTCTGTTTTACTTTCTCTTCTACCATCCCATCCTCCAATTCACTAATTTGTTCTTCTGCCTCATTTACCCTGGCCGTCAAAGCATCTAGTTTTGACTGCATTTGATTCATAGCACTTTTAATTTCTGCCAGATTTGCTCTCATTTCCACCCTTAGATTTTCTATATTCTCGTTAATATTTTCGTTAATATTTTTTTCAAGTCTACACATCATCTTGACCATTGTTACTCTCAACTCCATTTCTGATAATTTGGTTATATCCATATCCATCAGTTCTGTGGCAGAGGCCACAGACTCATTATCTTTTCTTTGCTGGGGGGGATTTCTCCTCATCATTCTGATGAGGAGAGGTTGTGTGGTTGCCCAGAGCCCAAATTATTGACCAGGACCCAGGCAGTGTGCACTTGTTTTATAGGGACCTTAGGGATGTGGGCTTCTAGATTTTTCAGCCTTCCTTCTGGGGGAGGGGCCTGCCGCTGATATTCAGGCAACCCTGTTTGGGTAGTGTCTCCCTGTCCTCTGCGAGGAGGGGAGGGGATTGGCACACTGTGAGCAGGTATTTCCGGGGCTTTTGTTCTCTGGCAGCTTTCCCTGGCGGTTTTCTGTGGCTCTTCTGAGAGTCAGAGCAGCAGTGGCCGAATCCCAGCCTCTGTCTCAGAACAGGGAGATCGCAGTCCACTCTCCACTGAGCTCTCTTGGCCTCCTTAACTCTGTTTCTTTTGGTGCTGCTAAAAACACTGCAGCGTCCTGGATTGTGCACCCCACAGCCGGTGTCCCAGCCCTCACTTCCAGGGCCTGCACGCCTCTGTCCTTTGTGCTTCTAACACTGCCAGCCACCCCCAGTTCCTGTGCGTGCTCCCGAGCTCGTGGTTTTAGTCTGGTTCCAGTGAGCGCTCCGGAGCTCCGATTTTCAGTCTGGTTGCTAGCGTTCTGGGATCACAGTCTCAGTCTGTTCTCTCGCATGTGCCGGTCCACGAGTCGGGCCCTCTCCCCAGTGCAGGTGGCTACTGCTTCCCATTGCCTGAGCACAGTGGCTCCCTCCCCCTTCCATTTATCTTCCGATATCTGTGCGCGGATTCATGGCTCCCCACTTCATACCGCAATACTCAGCGCTGGAGATGTTCATTTGTAGAGATTCAGATATATCTTGCTGCGTCTCAGGCTGATTCCGTGGGTTTTCAGGATGGTCTGGTATATATCCAGCTCGACTCAGGGGACCAGCTAAAAAAGGGGACCCCTACTCCTCCACCCTGATCCAAATATCTTATCCCCAAAGAGGAGCTTGTTTTATATTCCAGTCCAGGACTTGCCAGTAGCCTAACCCAACAGACAAGAAATTAATCACAGCCTATGGGTCAGTGAAAATACAGCATGGCTCATTTGCCAAGGTGGCCTGGATAGCACTCCATCCTGCATGAAGCTCTGCCAATTGTTCTGAGTGTCCTTCACCATGCTGCTTAAGGGACAGGTCTCTGTCAAGTTGGTTGGCAGCTGTATCCCATTCCATCCAAGTAGAAGTTAACCAGGAGGAGCAATTAGTGAGCCAGACCTATGTATGGTCCTGAAGGTCTCTACATCTAGGTCTCCACTGGACCAGTATAAGCAGAGTCCTTGAGCTATATAACTACGGGGCAGAGGAGCATTCCTGAGATCTTTCCACGGTCTCTGAGATCCTTTCATGGTTGCAAGATCCCAGATGGGCCAGGCTTTTTTGCCCACTTCTGTGTGTACCATTTCCTGAGAATCCCAAAGCCATCATTTGGCAATTTAGGGCCCTACTCACACCCTCAGTGTGGTTGGGTTTTCTGGTTGTAAGATTACTTCATGGCCATGAGTCACTGTGCTTAGTACAAACCAAGGTGTAATAACAAGCCAATGATCGCTTTTCAAAAGATGTGTATAGCTTTTAGCTGATTCCAAAAGCATATAGGTCCAAAATCTCAATAGGATTGCTGGCCCATAGCAATATCCCGCTGCTATAACTCCAGTTAGCAAACTGAGAAATTGCTAAGACCCATAACTGAAATTGTAAATGTGGATCAGTGGGAATTAGGGAAAGGGCAGCCTAGGTGGCCCATTGGAGGACCTCCAGGGCATACTGTTGGTCAGGTGTCCACACAAAAGTAGTAGCCTTTCTGGTAATCTGGTAGATAGGTGCCATCAAGATCTACATGCAGGGCTTATGAGAGTGCCAGTAGCTAAATAGACATACTAATTGCTGGACCTAGAGAGAAAAGCTTAGCAGTCATCTCCTCTGGGATGAGAAGTTATGCCCTTAACTAGATTACATCCAGGAGCTTCACTTGGGTACTAAGACCTATGTTAATGCCCCAGCTCTGTGGCTGCATGTGGCTCAAGAGGGCTTCCAGTCCTTGTTGGGCAGCACTTTTGTCTGAGCCCAGCAGGAGGATGCCATCAAAAAATCTAGTACTCCCTCTGGAAGAGGAACTTTTTCTAGATCACAGTCTACCCATTGGTGGCAGATAGCCAAAAAATGTATGTAGACTTGTGAAAGGACATTAAAGTTATATTGCAACTCATTTCATGTAAGGTTAAATTGATCAAGGTTGTGATGGAAAGGCATGCTGAAAAATGGCATTTATGTTATCAGTTGCCACATGTCAAGTTCCCTCAGCTTGGGCAATAGTCACATTGCCTTTTACTGTGTGTGGCAAGGGTGGCACTATGGCACTAAGTTACCAATAGTCAAAAATGAGTTTCAGGTACTGGAAGGCTTATGTACAAGACAGATAGGACCATTGAATGGGAAAATAGTCTTACAGAGGACTTTGGCTTCCTTAAACTCAGCAATGAGGACAATTTTTTTTTTTTTTTTTGGTCCCATAGGCAACTGATATTGGTTTTGAAAAACACTGGCACTAGGTGACAGTAGTCAGGCAGGGTCACAGTTTTCCATATACCCAACTAAAATGATCTTAATCATTCTATCAGGATTATTAGCAACTATTCCCATCAGGATATGGGGCTGAGATGAGTAGGAGTGCACATAGACAATACAGCTATATCAATAATACATGTAGTAGTGGGATCCATAACAATGGAGGTTTGTAGGGACCCAAACGGGCCTATCCACAGCCAGGCCTATACAAGGGTTCCAGTGATGGTGGTCTTGGACACAAAACCAGAAAGCATTATCTGTTCTTTCTTTATCCTGGTGGCAAGGATTACAGAGACCACAGCCACCTATGTACCATATTCAAAAGTCTCAAGAAGTACAATTCTCCCCCACCTTTTCATCAAACCCTAATTTTTGCATAAGATCCCTGATCTCCCCTGGAGAGAGAGGACCTTAACTTAACCCTTAGTCTTAACCCTTGAAAAGCTGAGAAGTCCAGGTAAAGTTTGATGGTGCTCTCCAATCCATCTCTAGATCCACTAGAAGGGATTTCATTAGGAGAAGATAGCATCTGTGTCAGTCACGGGGTCATCACCATGTAGTACTGAGCCAGGCATCTGTTAGGCACCTCTGTGGCTGGGCAGCCAGCCACAAGTTTTGTGGTGGGGAGCACATCAATCTCCTTCTTTAAGACCCCCTTCTCAAGAAACCAAACCCAAATATATTTTTGGGAGGGCCCTTGCCTGAGTCATTTAGTAAACAGTGTCTGTATATTACTCTTGTGCTCCTCTTTCTGCTGGCCCGTCTTTACCATCTTGACCTGGCCACTTTTTCTATGCTGGGGAATTTGTCAGTCAAGACTCAAATTGTGTCATGGACTGATTGACCTGACTTCATGAGGAGGTTTAACTATGCCAGCTAACCAGCAGGAACAGCATGGACAAACCTAGGAATCAGAGTCTAATAAAGTCCCATCTCCACTTTTCCAGTAACTCACTGTAGACCCAAGAGACCATTAGCCATGATAGCCTCTGTGAGGACAACCCAAACATGTTTTTCAGTGGCAGGGAACTTAGCACAAGTGAGCCAAACTTTTTGATCTCAAAATAATACCAACTGAGGAAAGGCACCCCTTTCCTTCACTGAGTTTAACAGATGACCTCCTTCATGGTAGAGACAGACTAACCAGGTCTCTAAGGTTTCTTGGGTTACTAGGCAAGGTAATTCCAAAGGGTTCTATATGGTTTTTCACAGGATATACAAGTCTTATGGAAACTTGCTGTGTCATAGGACATCCATTAACACCAAAGATCTGCACAGAGATAACAATAGTCATTAGACACAATTCAGAACGAGGGTCACCTGATACCTTCTGGTTCCATTGTAAGAAGCCATGAGCAGTCGCTAGGGAAATGCTTCCCTAGCTTTCTTCGGGACCTTTGGTTGAATTTCTAATTTGACCCACTGAGTGGGCTCAGCTAGGGAGCCACAGGCTAAAGAGAAGAACTAGTGATTTTCCTTAGAAATAAAAATTTTCTGCAAACTGTCTTCTAGCACTCCCCAAGAAAGGACCATTGGCATGGCTGACAAAGTGCCCAGCCAGACCCTCAGGCTTTTCACTCTTGCTCTTCCAGGATGACATTTTGTGCAATTGAACAACACCCTGCTCTCTGTGCCAATTTTGTCATGGTTTAGTGGTGGTCAGGTAGGACACTGAGCCAAACTGAAAGTAAAGACCAAGACTTTATTCATTAACTGCAAAAGTGCACACAAGAGGCAAAAAGAGGTGTTGGCTCCCCAATGTTGAGTTTTTACCTACAAAATGGCATTGGGAGGGTGTAAGGTGAATGCAGTGTAGACAAGGGGGAATCATCTCACTGTCAAGGGACTCCTAACAATAGACTACTTACTACCTCCTTAGGGACCCATGGACCAGGGTTAGGGAGAGGAGGAAGGGTTCGCAGTGAAGAGATGCTCAGTTAAAGTGGAAAAAATTGCCAGCCTAGGTCCCCTAATAAGTAGGTCTTGGAGGGACTCCTTGGCTCAAATAAAGACATACATATGAACATGGCTGGCCCAGAGTGCTTGAGTCCTTGACTACAACTCCTGCCAGAAAACTGCAATGTGCTGGCCATGTGCCAAGTCTGAAATGGGGTGGGCAGCTTTCCCCCATGAGCCCTGTCAGGCAAAGCTTTGTAATTTCTTTGAATCAGGCCTGACAAAATCACATATAGGATTTACTCATCTATAAAATACAGATTTAATATCCACTATACAAAGCAATAATAATGTAGTAAGAGTTAAAGATAAAACATGATGTCAATTCCTTTTCTAGGGCTAGAACTGGACTCCTCAGGGTATCCTGGCTCATAAGCAGGAAGGTAGACTTTGTCTGAAGGCTCAGAAGATTCAGACAATATTAGGTATCAAAATATTAGAAAACATCTCATGAAAATCCCATACCATGTATCAGAGTCCTAGATTTCCCAAAGCAGGTCACTCATCTCAGTATAAGAAACCTGCCTTGGTTAGACATTTGGCTGTCTTTTAGTTCCATCCATTCTCTTAAGTCCTAGGCTTGATTCTTGGCTTTGTTCATTTCATTGCTAAAGATGAAAACTTCATTGTATGTAAACAAAAAGACCCAGTTGTCAATAGCATGTTAGTAATCTCAGCTTTTATTATCTTTTTGTGACACATCAATAACACAATAGCCATAGGTACCATTATCCTTACTGTGACTTCCTCTGTACCTTAGAAATCAGACAGACCTGGATTCATATCCCAGCAGTGCCTTTTGAAAAGCTATGTGACTTTGAGCAAGTCATTCAACTTCCTTATGATTCCATTTCCTCAACTACAAAATATAGACTTGATAGCTACCATAAAAAATAGCAATGGCGTAATAAAAGTTCATAAACACAATGTTTCTTTTCCTACTTTCCTTCATTTATTCGGTATTCTCAAACATCCTTTTTGCTTTTATTTATTCAGATAAGTTTTCTGCCTGTCTTTCTCTCTCTTCTCCTCTGGGACCTCTATAATGTGAATTTTTTCTCCTGGTGTTGTCCAAAGAGCTCCCTTCACCTATCCTGATTTTTTAAAATTCTTTTTTCTTTTTGCTGTTCAGTGTGGGTGCTTTCCATTACTCTGTCTTTCAGGCCACTGATCCATTCTTCTGCATCTGCTAATCTACTATTGATCCTCTCTGGTGTATTTTTCATCTCAGTTACTGTTTTCTTCAACTCTGATTCGTTCTTTTTTATATTTTCTATCTCTTTGTTGAAGTTCTTGCTGAGTTCACCCACTCTTCTCTCCAGCCCAGTGAGGGTCTTTACGATCATCACTTTAAACTCTTTATCAGGCATATTGGGTTTTTGGAGGTTTTTTTTTTTTTTCTTTTGTATTCTTTTTTTTTTTTTTTTTTTTTTTTTTTTTTTTTTTTTTTTTTTTTGGTATTCTTGTTTTGTGTTGTTGTTTGGTGATGAATTGTTTTCAATTATATTATTGCCACTCAATTAAGATTGTACCATAAAAGCACTTTATAAACTCTAAGCTTTGTAAAAATACACGGCTATTTTTTGTTTGGTTTTGTGCAGAAGCTATATGGTAAAATAGAGGACAGAATTTCTGGATTCTCAAGCCAGTTGTGAAACATACTAACTGTGAGGTCAAGGCATGTTGTTAATTTACTTAGAATAATTGCCCATATTTCCAAATGTAAGGTAAAACTCTCTAATATGCCTGACTTACAGTGCAGTGTTGAGAAATAAACAAGTTAATATAAATGACAGTACTCAATAAATTCTAAAACACTGTACAAATAGAAAATATTGTTATTAACATAATTCTGATAGCCCCCTAAATGAGTTCCTCAGTATTCTAGCTTATTCAACATACAGCAGCTAAAGAAGTTTTCTAAGAGCAGAACTCAAATTATATCATTTCCCTGCTCAAAATTCATCAGTAGCACCCCTTTGCCTCTCAAATAAAGGTCATACTTCTTAGCCTGGCATTTAGAGCCCTCCTACTTTTAAAGGTTTATCATCATTATTCATGAACACAAATGATAAATCCTTCTGGCAAACCACACAACTTTTAAAAATAATAATCTAAAGAAATGATATATGCTTTTTGTAATAATGGAACTAACACAATACAAAAATGTCTCAACCACATGCAATGACCAGTGTTAATGACTTTATGAGCATTCTGTCACACTAATCTTCCTCAGAAAGATGTATAAGCATATATACAAACACAGAAGGGTTTTGTTTCTCTGAATTGTTTACCCTTTTTATTCTAAGATAAATTTTTTATATAAAATTAACTGGAACTTGCCTTTTTTACTTTCCAAAATATCCATGAGAGTTCTGATATATAAAGATCTTAGAAATCATTAATTCAGTATTTACAATTACAGCAATTTATAGTTGGTGATTTTTCTTGCACCCGTAAGAGAAATGAGGTTTTAGGGCAAACTGACACTCCAAAATCTGGAGGGACAGGCACATCCATAGAGACACAGCAACTGTGATCTGCTTGCCTGGAACAAAAGTTGCTTGAGCCAAAAAGTAGTAGAAACATTAAAATGGTAACTTTGATAAATTCTAGAGGCTGAGTGGACTACCTTGGTAGTGAGAAACTAACTTCTAGGGCCTCAGTCTTAAGGGTGCTCATAATAATCACGTGGGCTTTCTCTGTAGAAACTCACCAAGTTCTCAGGGTAAGATCTGAGAAAAATCCCCTCAGAAACTTGGATCTACATTTAAAAAAGAGGAACATCAAAGAAGGGATAAATTAAGGTAAAACAAATGTTATTTTTCCTATTTGTCACTGATCTAAAAGATAATTGTTTAAAACAATAGGTATTAAAATATATTGAGTAATTATAGAAGATGGGTAAGTGAAATGAATAACAGGGCACCTGGGTGGCTCAGTTGGTTAAGTGTCTGCCTTCGACTCAGGTCGTGATCCTAGGGTGCTGGAATCGAGTCCCATGTCGGGCTCCCTGCTCAGCAGGGAGTCTGCTTCTCCCTCTACCCTTCCCCTCTGCTTGTGATCCTCTATCTCTCTGGGATAAATAAATAAAACCTTAAAAAAAAGAGAAATGAATGACAACAATATCACAAAGATGAGGGAAGGAATTTGGAATACTCTTAAGTTACCTGCAATACATAGAAGCCTGGTAGTGTTATTTAAAGAGGGATTAGATTAGTTTAAAATGTATACTGTAAATTTTTTAAGATAAACACTTAAAGTTTTAAAAGAAGTATAGATGATATACTAAGGAAAGAGATAAAAAGGCAATTATTTAAAATGTTCAGTTAAAAACCAGAGAAGGCAGGCAAAGGGGAGGAGGGAAGAAACAAAGAGCAAATTCCATGAATAGAAAAGTTACAAAGATAGTACGTATTAATCCAACCATATAAATAATCACTTTAAATGTTAATGGTCAAAATACATCAATTACAAGACAAAGACTATTAGAAGGACAAAAAATAAAGACCCAATTATATGTTATCTACACAAAACCCATTTAAATATAAAGACTCAGATTAAAAAGATGGAAAAAGATATACCATGCTAATACTAACCAAAAGAAAACTAGAGTGGCTGTATTAATTTCAGATAAAAAAGAAGTCCGGGAGCACCTGGGTAGCTCAGTCAGTTAAGCATCTGACTCTTGGTTTCCATTCATGACCTTGGGGTCATGGGATCAAGCCCGGAGTCAGGCTCTGCACTTGGCGTGCAGTCCACTTGTCTCTCTCCCTCTGCTCCTCCCCCCGTTCACATGCATGTTCTCGCTCGCGCTCTCTCACATAAATAAATTATAAAATCTTTTTTTAAAAAAAAGAATTCAGAACAAGGAATACTATCATAGATGAAGAAGTCATTTTCCAAGAAGACATAATCTCAAACATGCATGCAGTGACAACAGATCATTGAAATACATGAAGCAAAAATAGATCAAACTGAAATGAGAAACAGACAAATCTAGTATTGTAGTTGGAGACTTTAATACACATCCCTCTTTCAGTAACTGATGAATTAAGCAGGCAGAAAATCAATAAAAATGTAAATGACATGAACAGCACTATCACCATCAACTTGATTTAATTGACATTTATAGAATACTCCATCCAACAACAGCAGAGCATAAATTTGTCTCAAGCTCTCATGGAACATTCAACCAAGATAGATCACATTCTGGGCCATATGTTAATACACCTTAACACAATTTTAAAAAATAGAAATTGTATGAATTATGTTCTTAGACCACAATGAAACTGAACTAGAAATCAGTAACAAAGAGGTGGCTGAAGAATTCCTGAATATTTGAAAATTAAACAGGAATCTTCTAAATAACCAAATCACCTCAAGTTGGCCTGGCAGCACTCATCTCCCCAAATCTTGATTTGGCGATCTAAATCTGAATAGTTTCTATCAGCTGAGGGCAACAGAGGCCATCACCCTCCCTTTAGAATGGCATTCTCCCATCTTTCAGGACCTACCAACCCATATTCAGCTGTTGTTCACAGGGAACCGTCTCCATGTTAGCCTGCCTTCAAAGTGCTGGTTTGAATATTTTCTACTACCACCAAGATCTGCACCTGCGGGGCTCAACCCAGATCCATGCCTAGGCTTCAAGTTTCACCCCAGCAGCAGCCCTGCTTATAGGGCGTAATGTCCAGGGGTTGAGAATTAGGAAAGGCCCTTCCTATACCCATCCCTCTTGCTTGTCACCAACTACCAGCAATGGCTGGGTATAGGCCAAATGCTGCAATGCCATCTATTTTCAGAGCTAGCTGATCTGGCAGATGAGTTGTTTAACACGCCTTAGTGGATTCTGGCTTTCATGGCCGCCATCCTGCTACTATCATTGTTTTCTTTACTAAAAAAATTCATCATATTATAGTCTGCTCTGGATTTTTCATGTCTCTCTCCATAATACTTTGAGAAAATTCCACCAAATAAATATGGGGAAATTCTGTCTGTGCAATTTATTCAACTATTTCTTTATTGATGTTGATTAATTTTGTTCCCAGTTTTTTGTGTCGAAGAGCAATGATTCTAGAAAAATCCTTGGAAAGACTCTTATACATTGTATTTTTATCTTTATAGGATAGATTCCTAGGAAGGGAGTTGCTTTGTAGAAGAATCTATATTTTTTCTTAAATTTATGGTATCAGATTGTTTCTCAGCAAAGCAATAAAATGAGAACAGTCTTTCACCAATGATAAATGGTAGAATTGCTCCACACGATCTTGCTAGCAGTTGGTTTTAGAGTATATTTTAATTCTGGCAGCTTGGTAAAGTACTGCTTTATTTTTGATCTGTTATTTATTTCTCTGATATGAGCTTGAGCACTTTTCTAGTTCTTGCTAGCCAAATAGAATTACTCATTTGTTAGCTGCCTATTCCCATTCTTTGCCCATTTTTTTCTATTAAAAAAAATAGTTTCTTTAAAACTGAGTTTATTTCAGTCTTCTCTGGATTATTTCCTTTTTGTCTGATATGTTTTCTCTTTCCATAGTAATATCATATTCATTTATTACTGTAGCTCTATAACTCATTATTTTTTTCATTTTCATAGTTTTCTTAAATTCTACTTTATTTAGTTATCCAGTTTTTTTTCAAGACTCATATTAGAATTCAAGCTATAGTTGCATTAAACGTCTAACTTGGAAGATTGTCATTTTTTCGTGATGTTAAATTTTTCCATTCAGGAAAATCATGTAATTTTCCATATAATTTGTTTGCTATAATGATTTGCTTTTGTAATTTTCTTCATTTCATGTCTGATATTCTTTATTAAATACTTTATAGATTTCTGTTTGTATTATGAATGGGACTTTTCCTAATTCCTCTTTGAGTTGTTTTTTGCTAGAATAGACAATGGTTACTATTTGACTATTTATTTTGTATGTAATAACTTTTCCCAGTTTTTCTTTTCATTTAAATATTTTTTTCTAGAATATTCTAGGTTTTCTGGTTATGTCAACAAAAAATAAATAACTTTTCTTCTTTTGAAATTTATAAATATTATTTGACTTTTTTCTTTTACTATATATTTTTAATCCTTCAATGCAATATTGATTAATCATAGCACTAACAGGTATCCCTTTCTGGTTTCTAATTGTAATTAAAGTGATATTTATTAGTACCTCACAATTTATATTTAAAATTGCCTTTGGATTATGATAATTTTTATCATATTTAAGTAATTTTCTTATATTCTTGTTTATTCAGAGTTCTAATTAGGCAAGGCTTCTGAATTTCTTTTTCAAATGTATTTTAAATATTTTAATGATACAAGTAAATACATTTTCCTATAGTTTGTCAAGGAAATGAATAGACTGGTACAATCCTTGGGAACAGTGATAGTTCTATTTGGCAATGTGTGATATTTGTTTGTTGTTGGTTTTTTTTAAACTTTGTTTTATAACAATAAATGAGGCTTTACTTTCTTCATAGATTTTAATATTAAAGTTATGATGGCTTCATAAAATGAATTGGGAGGTTGTACATTTCCTATGAACTAGAATAATTTAGAAATCATCTTTTATTTACAAGTTAGCTTCCATTTTTAATGATATTTCCTTAATCACTATTTCAATGCTTTTCTTTTTTTTCCTTTTTTGATAGTTGGCCTATTAGGTTTTCTACTTCTCTTTAACTGACTTTGTTAATTTATATTTTGCTAAGACACAATCATTTCCTATAGTTTTCACATTTTTCCATCATTTCACATAATATTATCTAATAGTTCTTTGTGTAACTTCTGTATTTATTTTTATTTATGTTTTGAGAATATATTGAAACATTATAGTAAATAAATATCCATATAGACCTCTCTGATCTGTTTGCAAACTGGAAAACACAGACCAATTTGTCCAAGTGTTTCTATTTCATGTCTTCTGAACAAAAATTTTTAGAGAACTCAAAGAGTAACATTTGGCCTTGGTTGCTAATTATTTTTCTGGGAAAAAAATTATATTTAGAATCCTTGAATTAGAAAATTAACAACCGAAAGCCATTAAACCATTAATGATTTAAAAGGAATTTTTGGTATGTGACTTTGTTTTTCTTTAATAATTACAGTGTCAAGATAACAAAAACCCTATGCATAGAAATAGAGAAACACTGCCAGAAAAAGAACACATGACAAAGAAGACCAAGGTTATAAAATACATAGAAAATACAAGCTATTGCAAAAGCATTTTTCCATGTTTCAGAAACATAAGAAGCATCACTGGCAACATCATTATGACAAAGGACAGAAAGATATACTGAAAAATCAATAATAGTGTGCTAATGAAATAATTAAACTAAAATTTCATTGATCATATAGTTACAATATATGATTTTTTGACAGATAACTGAGTAACACTTTCTCATTTTACATTTTAAGTAAGTTTATTAAAAAAGAAAAGCAAAAATGCCATATTTTGTAAGACCATGCCCAGATTTTGGGTCAGCAGGATGATGGAGGAGAAGGGGACTCTCTTTCAACCAGTTCCCTGAATTTAGCTGGATATCTACCAAACCATTCTGAACACCCATGAAATCAGCGTGAGATGTAAGAACATATATCTGTCCTGAGGTAGGAAGGGAGGTGTCATGAATCTGTGGGCAGATATTGGAAGATAAGCAGAAGGGAGCCACCATAAGCTGGCCCCTGGAAAGTGATATAACACCAGAGCACAAAACCATCCTGGGCCAGGAGATGATAAATTGCAGAGTGGTAGCAGGGGGGCCAGGAAGGACTATATAACAGTGCTAAAACAGGATCCAGGAGCTGCGGAGGCATGCATGCAAACCCAGACCACTTGGGGTTTTAGAAGCACAAAGGGCAGAGACAAGCAGGGCTCCTGGGTTGACCGCTGAGAGGGTCTCTGGGGGGTGCACTGCTTTCGGGAGGCTGTGGTTTTCACCGGCACTTACAGAAATGGAGACTGTGTGTTCTGGAGTGTTCAGAGAAGTGCAGACTGATTTCTCTGCACTGGGACAGAGGTTTAGGTGCGGACATCTTTTTTGCTCTGACCCTCAGAAAAGGGGCAGAAAGCCCACAGCAAGCAAAAGCTCAAAAAACCGGTTTTCCACAGAGCCCAGCCCCCAAAAAGGGGCAGGGAAACTTCACCCAAGCAGGGTTGCCTGAAAAACAATGTGGCAGGCCCCTCCCCCAGAAGACAGGCTGGAAGAACAAGAGGACAACAATCCGAGGGTCCCCATAAAACTGTAAAACTCAAACACCAGGGGAAAATAGAATATTGAGCTCCAGGAATTGCCTCAAACCTTGTGTGTTTTTCAGATATGACTCTTTTTTCTTCTTTTTTTTCTTTTTATTCTTTCTCTTATGTTTCTTCTCTGTTTTGGGGTTTTTGTGGTTTTTTTTACCTTTTTCTCATTTCAACTAGTTGTTTAATATAACATATTTCATAGTAGCTTTTTAACTTGTACTTTCTCAAACCTATATTTTTTTATATAGATATAAGCTTCAATCTGGTCCTTTCTTCCCTATTCAATATTACCTTTAAATATATACCAGTTTTATTTTCCCTGTAACTCTGGGGAGTAGCGTCCTCTAACAAACAGAACAAAATACACCCAGGAAGAACTAAACACCCTAACTTGCCCACACTGAAAGATTATAGCCCATCCTTACCCCCTTTTTTCTTTTATTTTTTCTCTTTTTTAAATTTAATTTTTAATTTTCTTTTAAAACTTTTTTTAATTTTATAAATTTTACTATTGGGTTTCATTTTGCCTTTGTTTTCTCGGGGGTGGCTTCTGACTGCTCCAGATTTTCCTAGGGTGCATCTTGCCTGGGACATGGTTGATATTTTAGACTCTGTACATTCCTCAACCACCTCTCAAAGGAATGACTAGGAGGAACTCCCAACAAAGAAAAGAACCAGAGACAATGGCTTCTCCTGCAGACCTAATGTATATGGATATAACCAAGATATCAGAGATAGACTTCAGGGTAGCAATTATGAAGTCAATATCTAGGTTTGAGAAAACCATTAGTGTCAATATAGAATCTCTAAGGGCAGAAATGAAAGCTAATCAGGCCAAACTTAAAAATGCCACAAATGAGATGTAGTCTAAACTGAATACTCTAACAGCTAGGGTAAATGAGGCAGAAGAATGAATTAGTAATTGAGAAGATAAGCTGATAGGAAGGAAGGAAGAGGAAAAGACCTGGGACAAACAGCTTAAAATCCATGACAACAGATTTAGAGAGATTAATGACACTATAAAATGTTCCAATGTCAGAATAATTGGGATCCCAGAGAGAGTGGAGAGAGAGAGGACTAGAAGGTATATTTGAGCAAATCATAGCTGAGAACTTCCCTAATCTGTGGAAGGAAACAAACATTAGTGTCCAAGAGGCAGAGAGGACCCCTCCCAAGAGCAATGAGAACAGACCAATACCTCAGCCTATAATAGTAAAACTTGCAAATCTTAGAACCAAGGAAGCCATCCCAAGAGCAGCTGGGGGAAGATATTTCTTACTTACAGAGGGAGGAACATCAGAATAACATCAGACCTGTCCACAGAGACCTGGCAGACCAGAAAGGTCTGGCAAGACATATTCAGTGTACTAAATGAGAAGAACATGCAGCCAAGAGTACTTTATCCAGCAAGGCTGTCATTCAGAATGGAGGGAGAGATAAAGAGCTTCCAGGACCAGCAGAAACTGAAAGAATATGTGACCACCAAGCCAGCCCTGCAAGAAAAATTAAGGGGGATTCTATAAAAGAAGAAAGACCCCAAGAGTAATATAGACCAGAAATTTAGAGAAAATCCATAGAAACAGAGACTGTACAGACAATATGATGGAAATAAATACATATCTTTCAGTAGTTACACTCAATGTGATCGGCCTAAATGCTCCCATGAAACAGAACTGGGTTGCAGGTTGGATACAAAGACAGGACCCATCCATTTGCTGTCTACAAGAGACTCATTTTAAATGGAAGTCACCTCCAGACTGAAAGTAAGGGGATGGAGAACAATTTTTCATGCCAATAGACCTCAAAAGAAAGCTGGGATAGCAATTATTATATCAGACAAATTAGAATTTAAACCAAAGACTGTACTAAGAGATGCAGAGAAACACTGTATCATACTTAAAGGGTCTATCCAACAAGAAAATCTAACACTTGTAAATATCTATGTCCCCAGCATGGGAGCAGCCAACTACATAAGCCAGCTATTACCAAAAAAAAGAATCAGATCAACAATAATACATTAATAGTAGGAGATTTTAACACTCCACTCTCAGCATTGGACACATCATCTAAGCAGAAGATCAACAAAGAAACAAGAGCTTTGAATGACACATTGGACCAGATGGACTTCATAGATATTTAGAGAATATTCCACCCTAAAACAACAGAATACTCATTCTTCTCAAATGCGCACAGAACGTTCTCCAAAGTAGATCATATACTAGGTCACAAATCAGGTCTCAGCTAATACCAAAAGATTGAGATTGTTTCCTCCTTGTTATCAGACCACAATGCCTTGAAACTGGAACTCAATCACAAGAAAAAATTTGGAAGGAATTTAAACACTTGGAAGTTAAAGAGCATCCTGCTAAAGAATGATTGGGTCAACTAGGAAATTAAAGAACTTAAACAATTCACGGAAACTAATGAGAACAAAAACACTTCAGTCTAAACCTCTGAGATACCACAAAGGCAGTCCTAAGAGGGAAATACATAGCCATCCAAGCCTCTCTCAGAAAATTAGAAAAATCCCAAATGCACAAGCTAACTTTACACCTAAAAGAGCTGGAGAAAGAACAGCAAATAAAACCTAAACCAAGCAGAAGAAGAGAAATAATAAAGATTAGAGCAGAGATCAATGAAATAGAAACCAGGAAAACAGTAGAGGAGATCAACGAAACTAGAAGCTGGTTCTTTGAAAGAATTAATGAGATCAATAAACCACTGGCCAGACTTATCCAAAAGAAAAGAGAAAGAACCCAAATTAATAAAATCATGAATGGAAGGGGAGAGATCACGACTAACACCAAGGAAATAGAAACAATTATTAGAAATTATTACCAGCAACTATAGGCCAGGCAAATTAATTAACCTGGAAGAAATGGATGCTTTCCTGGAAACTTATAAACTACCAAGACTGAAACAGGAAGAAATAGACAATCTGAATAGGCCAATTACCAGTAACGAAATTGAAGCAGTAATCAAAAAACTCCCAAAAAACAAAAGTCCAGTGCTAGATAGCTTCCAGGGGAATTCTACCAAACATTTAAAGGAGAAATAATACCTGAAGCTCTTTCAAAAAATAGAAACATAAGGAAAACTTCCAAACTCATTCTATGAGGCCAGAATTGCCCTGATTCCAAACCCAGGCAAAGACCCCATCAAAAAGGAGAATTACAGACCAATATCTCTGATGAACATGGATGCCAAAATACTCAACAAGATCCTAGCCAATAGAAGTCAACAGTACATTAAAAGGATTATTTACCATGACCAGGTGGGATTTGTTCCTGGAATGCGATGGTGGTTCAACATTCACAAATCAATCAATGTGATAGAGCACATTAATAAAAGAAAAGACAAGAACCATATGATCTTCTCAATTGATGCAGAAAAAGCATTTGACAAAATACAACATCCGTTCCTGATTAAAACTCTTCAGAGTATAGGGAAAAAGGGAACATTCCTCAATATCATAAAAACCATCTATGAAAAGCCCACAGAGAATATCATTCTCAATGGGGAAAAGCTGAGAGCTTTTCCCTTAAAGTCAGGAACATGACAGGGATGCCCACTCTCACCACTATTGGTCAACATAGTGCTAAAAGTCCTAGCATCAGCAATCAGACAACAAAAAGAAATAAACGGCACCCAAATTGGCAAAGAAGAAGTCAAACTCTCTCTTTTCACAGATGACATGATACTTAATGTGGAAAACCCAAAAGACTCCACCTCCAAATTACTAGAACTCATACAGCAATACAGCAATGTGGCAGGATACAAAATCAATGCACAGAAATCAGTTGCTTTTCTATACACTAACAATGTAACTGTAAAAAGAGAAATTAAGGAATTGATTCCATTTACAATAACAGCAAAAGCCGTAAAACACCTAGGAATAAACCAAACCAAAAGCAAAGGATCTATATTCTAGAAACTACAGAACACTTATTAAAGAAATTGAAGAAGATACAAAAGATGGAAAAACATTCCATGCTCACAGACTGGAAGAATAAACATTGTTGAATTGTCTATCCTGCCCAGAGCAATCTATACTTTCAATGCTATTCCTATTAAAATACCATTGGCATTTTTCAAGGAGCTGGAACAAACAATCCTAAAATTTGTATGGAACCAGAAAAGACCACAAATGGCCAAGGGAATGTGGAAAAAGGAAAACAAAGCTGAGAGTACCACGTTGCCTGACTTGGAGCTATATTACATATTATATTATATGTATATTATATTACATATATTACATATTATATTATATATCCAATGGAAAAAAGATAGTCTCTTCAATAAATGGTGCTGGGGAAATTGGACAGCTATATACAGAAGAATGAAACTCAACCATTCTTTTACATTATACACAAAAAATAAACTCTAAATGGATGAAAGACCTCAATGTGTGACAGGAATCCATCAAAATCGTAGAGAACAGAGGCAGTAACCACTTCGACGTTGGCCACAGCAACTTCTTTCATGACACATCTCCAAAGGCAAGGGAAACAAAAGCAAAAATGAACTTGTGGGACTTCATCAAAATAAAAAGCTTCTGCACAGCAAAGGAAACAGTCAACAAGACTAAGAGGCAACCCACAGAATGGGAGAAGATATTTGCAAATGACATTAGAGATAATGGGCTGTACCCAATATCTATAAAGAACTTCTCAAACTCAAAAATTAACAAGGTAGGAAACAACAAATGTTAGAGACGATGTGCAGAAAGGGGAGCCCTCTTACACTGTTGGTGGGAATGCAAGTTGGTACAGCCACTTTGGGAAACAGTGTGGAGGTTCCTCAAAAAGTTAAAAATAGAGCTGCCCTATGACCCAGCAATTTCTCTACTGGGTATTTACCCCAAAGATACAGATATAGTGAAAATAAGGGGCACATGCACCCCAATGTTCATAGCAGCATTGTCCAACATAGCCAAACTGTGGAAGGAGCCAAGATGCCCTTCAACAAATGAATGGATAAAAAAGATGTGGTACATATATACAATGAAATATTATTCAGACATCAGAAAGCATGAATACCCACCATTTGCATCGACATGGATGGAACTGGAAGAAATTATGCTAAGTGATGTAAATCAAGCAGAAAAAGACAATTATTATATGGTTTCACTCATGCGTGGAACATATGCAATAGCATGGAGAACCATAGGGGAAGCAAGGGAAAATGAAGGAGGGGAGTCTGAGGGGGAGATGAACCATGAGAGTCTATGGACTCCGCAAAACAAACTGAGGGTTTCAGAGGGGTGAGGGTGGGAGGATCGGTTAACAGAGTGATGGATATTAAGGAGGGCACATGTTGTGATGAGCACTGGGTGTTACATGCAACTAATGAATCATGAACACTACATCAAAAACTAATGATGTACAGTGGCTAACTGAACATAATAAAACAAAAGAAAGCAAAACAAAAAGACGGTGCCTACTCATATAACATCAATATTTATGTCTATATTGATAAGATTAATAAAGTTAAATTTCAAATGGCCATCCTGACCAAGTCATGAAAAATATACATCTAACTGAATTTGTTTTTGATTATTAATAGCTACCATTATTGAATATAATTAATGGGTCATTAAAAAACTAGAAAGAGCTTGGACAGGGAAAGTTGGACTATCTTTCCAAACTCAGGTTCATTTTCAGGACCAATAAGCAACAGCAAACACATATAGTACTTACTATGTGCAAGATTCTTATATGTGATTTACATATAAAATCTTAGGCCAACATAATGAGACAGGCTCTAAGATTATGCTGTTTTATATTTGAGGAAATTAAAATCCACAGAGAACAATTTTTATGAGGTCCCATGCCTTATAAGCAATAGAGCAGAGCTTTAAACACGTCTCTTTCTAGATTCAGTGTTCAAAACCACCATTCTTTTTTTTAAGTTTTTTATTTTAATTCCAGCATCGTTAACATAGAGAGTTATATTAGTTTCACTATATTAATGTAGTGATTGAACAATTCTATACATCATTACTCAGTGCTCATCATAAATGTACTCTGAATCCCCTTCACCTAATCACCCATCCCCTCACCCACCTCCCCTCTGATATGTTTTATTTTAAATAAGTACCCTCAGTTGAAATTTTTTTTTTATCAAGAACATTTTTTACTTGAAGCATACTTTAGAATATATGGTTCTAAAAGATATATATAAAACATACCATCCAAGAAAAGTAGAATACACGTTTTCTTCAAGTACACACAGAAGAATCCCTTGGTTAAATCACATAAAAAGAGACATAACAAATACTACAAATTTAAGAAGACTGAAATCATACCAAGTATATTTTCCAACCAGAATGGTATAAAGCTAAAGATCAACAATAAAACAAAGCTGGAAAACCTACAATGTAAATATTAAGTATTTAATATGTAAATATTAAATATTTAATATGTAAATATTAAATGACACACTATTGCACAAGCAATGGGTCAAATAAGAAATCAAATGGCAAATCAAAATGTGTCTCAAAACAAAAGAAAAAGAAAACACAGTATTTCAAAACCTATGGGATGCAGCAAAACCAGATGTCAGAGGGGAATTTATGCTATAAGTGCTTGTATTAAGAAAAAAAGCTCAAGACGCCTGGGTGACTCAGTTGGTTAAGTGTCTGCCTTCAGCTCAGGTCATGACCCCTATAGTCCCGGGATCTAGTCCTGCATCGGGATCCTTGCTCAGCGAGGAGCCTGCTTCTCCCTTTGCCTGCCACTCTCCCTGCCTGTGCTCTCTCTCTCCCTCTCTCCCTCTCTCTCTCTAACAAAAAAAATAAGTAAAATCTTTGAAAGAAAAAAAGCTCAAATAAATAACTTAACATTACACCATGAGGAAGTAGAAAAAGAAGAAACTTAGCTGAAATTTGGTAGAGGAAGGAAATAACAAAGAAAAATCAGAAATAAATAAAATAGAGACCAGAATAACGATAATATAACATAAGGAATTTTAAACATTTATAAAGCATATATACACCTGTATGAAGGGAAAAGTAAATGTGCTTTCATATTAAGATATAAGCAAATTTTCTTTCTAAATTTAGCAGGAAAATATCTTCCTATGGCTTGAGTGAGAAAAATGTATCACTGCATTTGAAAGAAGCCTAATAAATAACCCTCTCATTTTCTACCTCATCTCTGAATCAACTGAAATGTAAGACATAAGAGCCAGCAAATGGAGTTCAAAATCTCACTTTTATTACTGATAAAGCTGATACTGGAAAGTCTGACTAATATATGCTGGCAAGCAGGCTTTCTAATAACAAACCCCAAAGTTAGACAAAATTTGTTACCAAGACAAGGAAACATTGTCTCCCACCACCCACCATAACCCTGTGCCCCAGGATAGAGCCTGCCCAAGAAATAGGACAGAAAACATGCTTCCTAGTTCCAAATTAATCCAGGAGCTGTAGCAAAGATTCGTTGAGCAATATATGCCTAGTGACGTCTCCAAAACTCAACAGGATTGCTAAGCCACTTCTCTCCACAAGGAGTGGGAGAGTTGAAAAAAGATGGTAGGAGGTTAGGCTCGTGGGATTTCCTCCCAAGCTAGAGAAACATTCAGAAAAGGAAAGAGCTATTTCTACCTTACACCTGAGAATCACCACCTTTCATTCATTTACCCACTTACCTGTTCATCCATTAAACATTTATTACACACTACTGATATCTAAGCTATTAAAAATATCAGTCTTCAAGCATTACTCTAGAAAGCCCTTATCATTCACTCCCCCCAAACAGTATTAACACCACTTTCAAAATGGCTAAAATCTGCAGGTAATTTGTTGAACTTCCTAGATGCCAGCTCCCTTTCTCTCTAGAATGATTAATAGAATGGGAAGAAAAGCCCTGTAGTTGCATATTGCTATTTCTCTGGTATTAAAGTAAATATTGATGTTTCTGGCATGCCCTGGAAAGAATTCTACAAGCATGGGGCTAGAATAGCAAACAGACCTTACAACACTGATTTTGGGACAGATATCACAAGGTAATAGATTCCTGTACAGTACTGCTATCCAGACTTTCCTGTAGTGTTTTTCCTGGCATTTCTAACTCCACCAAAACACAGTAGTGCCATCATCAGAAATACATCAATAATGCCCATGTATATTCAGCAGAAACTACTGAGCCTGACTTGTAAAGCACTTTATAATCTGGGTCCTGCCCACCTCTCTAGAGTTTTCTACCACTACTTCCCTCCTAGTACTCACCAGTAATGATCTACTAAACTACTTTCCATTTCTTAAATATACCAGGCTCTCTCTCACCAGTGGACCTGTCTACTCATTACTCTCTTTGTCTGGAATACTTTTTTACCCACTCTTGCCTTTCTTTCTTGAGCCTAATAGATTTCATGTTTCAGTTCTTCAAGAGGCAGTGTATGAGCTGAAGTTGCTCTTCAAAGCATTTGACAAGTGTGGCTTGGGCACTGGTGAGCAATCAGAAGGGACATAGGCTACCATGCTGGAACAGAATCATGGAAGACTTACAGTGTTCAGAGACTAACTCTTACTGGCAGGGTCATGACAAAGTGTAGGACGGAGGTCTTTGGAGAGAAGCCTGCATGGCCACAGTGTCAGGAAAAAAAAAAAAAACACATTTGGGAGCACAGAAAGAAGCTATCGACCAAACCATACAGAATTATTTCACTTTTATTAAGTGAAAATGGTTGGCCATTCTGTTGTAAACTAAACATCTCCCTTTTATAATTCCATGAGGCTAGGTTACTGTAACTTCTATGTTCTTCCATGATATTTACCACCTTGCTCCTCTTGACACACTGTATTATAATTTCCAATTCACTTGTCTGTCTCTCTCACTAAATTAAAAGCTCTTTGAAGTCAAGGACCTTGTCTTATTTGTTACAGTGCCATCAACACCGAACGTAGGGACCAAACCGTGGCAGACAAACATCATAAATATTTGTGAAAGAAGGAAGAATAGGAAGATAGAAGGAAGGAAGGGAGAGAGAAGAATTGTAGTAGACCAGATATATAAGTCCTATTACTGTTGTCCAGTGTATTATATAGAATTATAAGCAAGTGTTAAGAATAGAAAGACATAAAGATCATTTGATACACTCTCCTCCTTTTATAAACAAAGACACAGAAGTGTAAAGGAGTTAGTATGTGCCCAGCATCATGCAGCTAGGGAAAGTACTCGCGTGCCCTAGTCCAAGTTTGGCGGTCTTATCTTTTTACTTCTCTGAACCTTTTGCAAATCAAGACTGAAACCTCTCGACAAAATATTCTGCCTTAACGTTCTTGTAATTTTCTTACTTCGGAAATGAAATTTATTTAAGATACTCCATAGCTCCTGCAAATGCCTTCAGTATATTTCAGAAAGGCTGGTATCTTTATACTCATATAAAATAAAAATACCCACATACATGTTAATATATTTAGCAGGATTAGACTCTGAAATTCCATGACGTCGGGTTTGAAAGTGAAAAGTCATGGACTTATTTCCTTTCAATATGTTCCATGATCACAACACATGCCTCACACTCCAGAAATAGGGCTCATCCCTAATAAACTTCCTGGCCTCAGGTGAAACACCTGTGTTCTTGAAAGTAAAGTTCTCATGATACTCAATTAAAAAAAGAACATATAAACTCTTATGTAGCTCCCTGCTGCATACTCCCACATCCCGAGAGAGGATGTAAGTAAACCTTCCTTTAAAATACTTACCAAATGTAAGTGAGCAGTAAATTAGGTGCTTAGGGTCCCAAACCACCTAAATAGTTTATTTGCATTAGCCAAGTATAAAGTGAGGCGCGTGGTCCGCTGTCAGGGAGTTGTAGTAGACGGTAAAGCAGCATATGTTTTGAATCAGTTCCTCTTGCTGGTTTCAATAAAGCAGAAACAAGGTTTTTTACCTATTCAATCATACAAGCCACAGTTGTTTTAGAGCAACATTTCTCAGAATGTGTCCACTGCCATAGCAGCAAATACTAGTAAAAAGAGAATTCTCAGAGCGCAGAGGATTATTAGGCCAGTGAAACTATTCTATATGATACTATAATGGTGGATACGTGTCATTATACATTTGTCAAAACCCATGCAATGTACAATACCAACAGTGAACCCTAATATAAACTGTGGACTTTGGGTAATGATGATGTGCCAATATAGATTCTTTGATTATAACAAATGTACCACTCTGGTAGGCGATGTTGATAGTGAAGAAACTATGTGTGGGGACAGGCAGTTTGTAAGAGCTCTCTGTACTTTCTGCTCAACTGTGCTACAAACCTAAAACTACTCTGAAAAATAGTCTATTGAAAAGAGGAGAGAATTCTCTTTTTGTCTTTCTGTCTCTCTCTGTCTCATGCACAAACCATACCCACACAGAAAAGGACATGGTCAAATAAACTTGAAAATTGCTGTATACCGCATCTGTCTCTTAAAGATGGTTCTGGGGTCACCTGGGTGGCTCTTGGTTTCGGCTCAGGTCATGATCTCAGGGTTGTGGGATCAGGCCCCATGTCAGGCTCCATACTCAGCGGGGAGTCTGTTTGAGGATTCTCTCTCTCCCTCTGCCCCTCCCCCACTCATGCTCACTCACTCTCTCTCTCGCAAATAAATGAATAAATCTTTATTAAAAAAAAAAAAAGATGGTTCTGAGTATGACTTTCCCTGAACTTTACTTAAGAAGGAGTTGGGCCTGCCCTTTTTAAGCCCAGTTCTCATTGACTAGCCCTAGAACCACCTGTGAATAAATCAGTGAATTCTTAAACACTGTATCTTCCATCTTTCAAATCCCCAAGGAGAGAGGGGAAAGAACCAGCACGATACAAGTTCTCAGGTTCTATAGGTTCAGAACTGGTTTGTCTCAGTCCAGCCCACCCCCAACCCCACCTTCACACCCCAGGAGTGAGCAAGTGAGCAAGTGACAAGGAAAGATGATGTGGGAGCCCTTGCAGTCCCATGAGCCTTCTCTGTATTCTTCCAGGCTATCATACAACTTAGGGAGAAATCTTAATTGTTTATAAAATCAAGAGAATTAAGGCAGTTAGAGCATTTTATTCTCTCCGAGATTGCTATTTCCTTGACTCTATCTCAATTTAACTTTTATCTGAAATAGTTTTTAAAAATGTACTTATAACAACTACTCCCAAATTGTTTAAAATGTTCTCAGAAAATGATTTTTTTTATAAAAAAGTAAAAACAACTGCAGATAACATGCAATTCCAATATAACAACTTTGATTTTATTCCTTATAAATCTTGTACAAATGGGGAGGTAAGAGCAGAACATATTAATGTTCCATTAGTAAGAAAGGAGAATGCACCTGCCTTGGGGTTTTGTAGCTTCCATAAAATGCCTTGATTTACCTAAAAGCTCAAAGTTCCCCTGTCAAAATAATTTTGCAAATCTTCTGAATTTTTATTACCTCAGAATACTTTTTGAGCAATATCTGTTCATATCTTACGAGATGCCACTGGTCCTAAAAACAGTTTATGAAGTGCTGTTTTAGAGGCTATGCTTGGTCTAATTGACAGCAAATAAGCTCATTCATGATGTTGATTGACTTATGGCTATGTGACCTATATTCCTATTTTTAGGAATTTCCCCAAAACATAGAATTTTAGTTAGGAAAACCTTGGAGATTTTCTAGTTCAACTCCATTTACCTATAGGACCAGACTGGTTTCACAGTGCACTCAGGGCCACGCGGAAAGGGACTGACTCAGTCAGAACTAGATCCCAGGTCACTAATGCTGTCTCTTCGAAACCTTCCCCTCAACTTGGCATGCAAATCTCCTATGGACTGAATTGTGGCCCTCCAAAATTCATATGTTGAATCCCTAACCCCTCATACTTCAGAATGTGAGTATATTTGGAGATAGGACCTTTACAGAGGCAGTTAAGTTACAGTGAGGCTGTTAGAGTAGGCCCTCGTGCAACCTGACTGGTGTCCTTATAAGGAGAGGAAACTTGAACAAACAAAAGCAGTCAGCAGAGATGGATGCACACAGAGGAAAGATCATGTGAGGACATGACCATCTGCAAATCAAGGAAAAAAGCTCCAGAAGAAACCAAATCTGTGCTTGGACTTCTAGTCTTCAGAGATGTGAGAAAATTCATTTCTGTTACGTAAGTCACACAGTTTATGATACTTTGTTACGGCAAATGAATACAGGCCTTTCACTATCTGATCCTCTTATTTTCTGAACCTTATTTTCCTCTTCAATCCCAGTATAAAATGTACATTTCAAGTATAGTGCATTCCTTGAACATTTCTGCCTCCATCCTTCCCCACGTGGTTATTTTTTTGTCTGGAATGTCATTTATTGGGGCACCTGGGTGGCTTTGTCAGTTAAGCATCTGCCTTGGGCTCAGGTCATGATCTCAGGGTTCTGGGATCGAGCCCTGATTTGGTCTCTCTGCTCAGCAGGGAGTCTACTTGTCCCTCTCCCTCTGTTTCTCCCCCTCCACTCATGCTCTCTTTCTCTCTCAAATAAATAAATAAAAATCTTTAGAATGTCATTTAATGGGGCACCTGGGTGGCTCAGTCGGTTAAACATCTGATGCTTAATTTCAGCTCAGGTCATGATCTCAGGGTCATGAAATCAAGCCCCATGTTGGGCTCCATGTTCAGCGGGGAGTCTGCTTGAGATTCTGTCTCTCTCTTTCTCCCTCTGCCCCTCCCCACCTCTAATAATAAATAAATAATTCTTTAGAATGTCATTTATTTCTTTCCTTGCATGCTACCTAATTCTACGCAGTGAAGCCCCACTTCTTTAATGTCGTTCCTGACCAGCCCTGCTCATGGTGTTCATTCCTTTGGCTAACTCCTCAAAAACTATAACATATGAGTTACATTCTTTTTGTACAGGTACTCACTTCTAGTCACCTTTGCATGATTATGTATCTTGTCTCCTAATCTACTTCTTTAAACATTATTTATTTGGTATTTCCACTGTGCCTAGTCTTTGCACCGTTGATTTTTCTTAACTTCTAAAAAAGTTAACCAGAGGATATTTTTCCTAAGATATGTATAGGAACATCAGTTTAATCCAAATGAAATTCAACAAACTAGTGATCATGAGAATGCATGATGGTGATACCACAAAAGCAATATCGTAAAAACAGGCACACTTGGTTTGCTTTCTGATATAATGACAAATTACTCGCATTACTATGTGGGTATACATGAACATTACATTTAAAGCCAAATTGTTAGAACAAACTGCCAGTTTAAAATGATATTCCCTGGCCACTTCTTGTATTTCTTCAGTCTTGACTTTCAGTTCCTACAGTGAACTCAATCCATAATAACAGTATTCTTGCTTTTGTGAGTCTTCTCTGTAATGATATTTGGTATTAAAATATTAATCTGAATTGCAGAGTGTATCTGAAGATTTAAAATAGGCCCTAAGTTGCTTGTCAGTATTTGTATCAAGATCCTTGTACTTGTTGAGTAGTTGTAAGATTTGGACTCTTGATAATTATCAGCTCTGAAAAACAAGAAAGAGTACAAAGAATGAGTTTAGCAAGTGCTGCTAGAGGCTATGCTTGGTCTAACTGACAAAGAGAAAATCAGCTTTAACTCTTTCATTGGACTACCCCTATTCAATGATGATGAATCAGGGGTCGTTTTAGTCCATATTATGTCAAATCAAATACCATTGGCCTCAAGGGCAGAGTTTCTAACCAAATGTCTTTAAAATTTACATGTGAATATGCCCAGCCGCTGTCAATATTTACTCATCCACTAGTTTTTTCTCTTAAAAGCAAAATCTAATGCTTATTTCTTAAAGATAAGAAGACCATAGCTTAAATTTTCTGATCTCTTCAGAAGATAGCAGTGTCATGAATGGAATCATATTCTTTCAAGAGATTTCTGTGGAAAGCATTACAACAAAGAGGCCGTCTTAGGATTTAAGACAAGCAAGCATCCTTTTCTCCTCAGCTTGGCTCTTTGATTCCCTTGGATAGTTTAACAAAATGCCAGTGATCCTTAGTTATTTCAGTTTTGTCAAATGTGACTCTCAAAAACCAGTGGCACTGTGACAATACTCTTCAAGCCAACTGAGAACTTTTCCTATGAGAAGATGTGATCCTAGAACAAAAATTGTCCTTAGGTGAGTGTAGGGTTCACTCTCTAGTTTTCTCCCAAGGAATATTAGATAAACTCTGTTCACTCAGTATCAACTCCTCCACTCAAAGTCTAATTGACTATTTTATTTATAAGGCACCAAAATTATCAGTCTGAAAGAGCTCCAAGTAATTGAGTTATAAAAGTGCTATTGTTCTATGCTGATGTTTTAGAAAATAAAGACCAGGAAAGACAAGCCTTGAAGATTATGGATAGTGATCTGATGGGAGGGTAGAGGTCCTGATACTTTTTGTCACAGTGGTCTGCCTTTTATTTTAGAACATATATTTCCTTGGAGAGTGGCCATTATAATAAAGATCATATACCTTCAAGGTTCCAATATGGTAGTACTCCAAATAGATGCTAGGGGACAAATAAAATATAAGAATTTAAAGGTGACTTGCCAGCCAGGATTCTTAATTGGATATTCTCCATGACTATGCTGAATGTCAGCAATAACTGTGTGAGAAAGGAGAGGCAGGCCATAAGCAACTAAAAACTGACCTTTTAAAAATTCCCTTTAGGTTCCCAAAGTCCTTCAACTAGGAAATGATGCTCTGGAATGCAAATCCCAGGGACACTTCCTAGGACTCAAATGGAAGAGTAATTCCATTGTATCTAAGGCAAGAGAATTTCTGTTCCACACTTCCCCCCCCTTGATCCTAAAATTTACTCACTGTTACTTGTGTGCCTGTCATTGTACAAAGTTGAGAACATGATACCACTGCAATAAAAACAAAAACAAAAACAAAACAAACCCAGGTGGTAATGTTAAAGGGCTATTTTATAGGCAGACTAAAAAATGCACCTCATGAAATAGTTATACATTGATTGAAATTTTACTTTATTCTTTGATTTTAGAATGTAAAAATGCAGTTCTACCTACTTTTCTTTTTTTTTTTTTTAAGGTTTTATTTATTTGACAGAGAGAAAAACAGTGAGAGAGAGGGAACACAAGCAGGGGGAGTGGGAGAGGGAGAAGCAGGCTTACTGCCAAGCAGGGAGCCCAATGCGAGGCTCGATCTCAGGACCCTGGGATCATAACCTGAGCCGAAGGCAGACGCTTAACAACTGAGCCACCCAGGCGCCCCAATTCTACCTACTTTTCTGGCAGGCATCCTCTATAATTCTTTCTCGCCTAACCATCCTTTAAACTTAAATATTAGTGAAAAGTACCTCTAACTTCCTAAGAACAGAAAAGTAATCAATGTACCCTCTGGAAAGATTTTTATAATTTTTATAATTTCAAAATTATGTTTAAAATTCAAGTTACTTTCTTAATATACCTGAATACTTTGCTTCATTTGGCATCTTTTTTAAGATTTTTTATTATTTATTTGAGAGAGAGAGAATGAGCTGGTGAGGAGGGGCAGAGGGAAGAGAGATGCTGGGCTCCATCCTAAGGCCAGGAGATCACTACCTGAGCCAAAGGCAGATGCTTAACTGATGGAGCCACCCACCCACGTGCCCCCATTTGGCATCTTTTATTGTTTCTTATCTAGTACAGACACATGAACAAGTTATACCTAAAAGCTCTATGCTTCATGTGCATTTTTAATTGTCCTCACCACAGTCCCTATAGGAAGTATTACCATTAACCACCAAAACAAGACTTAAAGAGGTCAAGTAACAGCTACTACATATTGTACTAAGGACTTAAGCATAGTATGTTGTGACTTTAAAGACATAGAGGTACAGAGTACATGAGAAATAGAGAGGGATAGACTGAGCTGGGATGGCTGCCATTAAGAGGTGGGACAACAGAATTATAAGAAAATACAGCAATCTAGGATAATTTGGGGAAAAACAAAATAATGACTCTAGGTCATGAAGAAAGTTTATATTTTATGCAGTATACTCTAATAAATCAAGAGAATGCATAATACATTTTAAATCTATTTCTATGAAAAATAAAATATAGCTCACTGTATAAATGGATAAGCTTCAGTACTTTGGGAATGGAGCTGGTGGTCCTAGGGAAAAATGATAAAATGGGCAAACTTGCCTGTAAGTGCCCCTTTTTCTTCTCCATGGTCCACAGTACACTCTATCACAATCTGTTTCTAGAAAAAGATGTTATTAGCCACTTAAAACTTAGTAAGAGGCATAGTCACTATCAATTGCTTTTTCTTGGAACATTCACATTCACAATCTTAATGTCAAAAATAAAATAGAGAAATCATTCTCATTAAAAAAAATTTCAGCCACCAGAGAATATTAAATTGGGGCATGCACACATGGAAAAAGTAAGAGTCATTATAGAGTTCCTAAAATCACAATACATAAGCATCTGTTCTACTTAAGAATAAGTTCAGTCTGTGTGAAAACTTTACTTATGAAAAATGCTTCATTTCTTAGAGTTGTATTCTCAGTGAGACATCTATATATTTATTTATAATATTCCTAAAGTATCTCTGGGATAGAAACTGAGCCATAACAAACAATGGGAAGAGCAATCAAAATCAAAATCTTTTATCCAATGTAGAAAACCCGAAAGACTCCACCAAAAGATTGCTAGAACTGATGAATTCAGCAAAGTCGCAGGACACACAATCAACATACAGAAGTTTGTTGCATTTCTATATACCAATAATGAAGTAGCAGAAAGAGAAGTCAAAGAATCAGTCTCACTTACAATTGCACCGAAAACCGTAAGATACCTAGGAATAAAGCTAACCAAAGAGGTAAAGAATCTATACTCTAAAAACTATAGAAAACTTACGAAAGAAATTGAAGATGGCACAGAGAAATGGAAAAACATCCCATGATCATGGGTTCGAAGAACAAATATTGTTAAAATGTCTATACTACCCACAGCAATCTACAACTTTAATGCAATCCCTATCAAAATACGATTAGCATTTTTCACAGAGCTAGAACAAAGAATCCTAAAATCTGTATGGAACCACAAAACACCCTGAATAGCCAAAGCAGTCTTGAAAAAGACAAACAAAACAATAAGCATCACAATCCCAGACTTCAAACCTATTACAAAGCTGCAGTTGTCAGCGGCTGGCGGGGTTGGAAACACAAAGGACAGAGACGTGCCGGCCCTGGAAGTGAGGGCTGGGA
>NC_048225.1:40074981-40093366 GCF_002007445.2 Ailuropoda melanoleuca
CATCGGAATCTGGGGATGTACTGTATGGTGATTAACATAATATAATAAAATAAAATTAAAAAAAAAAAGGCTGCAGTTGTCAAAATAGTATGGTCCTAGCACAGAAACAAACACATAGATCAATGGAACAAAATAGAAAACCCAGAAATGGACCCACAACTGTATGGTCAAGTAATCGACAAAGCAGGAAAAAATATCGAATGCAAAAAAGACAGTCTCTCAACAAATGGTGTTGGGAAAACTGGACAGCAACATGCAGAAGAATGAAACTGGGCCACTTTCTTACGCCATACACAAAAATAAATTCAAAATGGATGAGAGACCTAAATGTGAGATAGGAAACCATCAAAATCCTAGAAGAGAAGACAGACAGCATCCTCTTTGACCTCAGCTGTAATACTTATTAGATAGGTCACCAGAGGCAAGGGAAACAAAAGCAAAAATGAACTATTGGGACTTCAAGATAAAAAGCTTCTGCATGGTGAAGGAAACAATAAATAAAACTCAAAGGCAACCCACAGAATGGGAGAAGATATTTGCAAATGGCATATCTGATAAAGGGTTAGTATCAAAAATCTCTAAAGAACTTCTCAAACTCAACACCCAAAAAACAAATAATCCACTTAAGAATTGGGCAGAAGACATGAATAGACATTTTTCCAAGGAAGACATCCAGAAGGCTAACAGACACATGAAAAGATGCTCAACATCATTCATCATCAAAGCATAAGAGACTCTTAACTATAGAGAACAAACGGAGGGTTGCTGGATGGCAGGTGGGTGAGGGATGGGCTAAATGGGTGATGGGTATTAAGGAGGGCACTTACTGTGATGAACACTGAGTATGAGTCATGGGTAAGTGATAAATCATTAAATTCTACTCTCGAAACCAATATTACAATATATGCTAACTAACTAGTATTACATAAAAACTTGAGACAAAAAAACAAAATAAAATAGTTTAAAAATGAATAAAACTAAACAAATGAAACGAATCAAAAAGGAATCAATAAATTAGAAAAAACATAATAAAAGTTAATAAAAATAAAAAAATAATCTTTTGCCCAGTGACCCATTTATTGTTCTGTTAAAATATATAGCGCCAATGATTGAACATTGAGAAAAAGATTTTTTTCTGACTGTTAAGGGCACCATTTGATTCAGTCCACATTATTAGGCTGTTTTGCAGAGTTCTAATTAGTTATTTTATGTTCTTTCTCTCTCTTCCCCAGAGGCTCCCATCCAAGTAGCACTCACAATTTAGGAAATTTTTCCTAAAGAGCCCTTAGGTTTCCTACATATCTGGTAATGGTCATGTTCACAAGGCTGAAACTCTAACTATTGATTTTATGGCATTATTTCTTAATGGATCCTTTTAGAAAGTAAGTGACTAAAAAGTACATAAGGTACCTCCATTTGAGCTTTGAAACGGGAGAGATCAAAGAAAAAGTCTTCCATCTCCTTGGCTCCAGAGAACTGCAGCTCAGAAAATGATAATAGGTCAGCTCCTGCTACAGAAGACCCTTATGATTACAAAAAAAAAAAAAAAAAGTACTACTAACAATCATACCAAATTATTTGGATGAATATCCTATTATGCAGAAAATGTTCTGAATGCTTCTTGAAAAATATATCTTAGTTATACATATGAAGGAAACCTTTTTTTTCATTGCTGCAGTTCATAAGTTAATGAGTGATCATTAGAGTGATTAAAAAGCTAAAGAAATATTTGGAGTTTAGAAATAAGCAATGAAATCTTCAATCTCTATCAGGTTGTTAAAATCAGCTAAGGCTAGTTGTGGACAAAAACCATTACTACTTGATGCATTCATGCTAACATATATGAAATTTGTTAATTATCTCAGCTCAGCACCTCCCCTAGCTAATGACATAATTGTTATCATCATGTGTGCACAGTACTCTCATAAAGTACTAAAAGTAATTTTAAGAAAAAAGTACCAAAAATGCCAGCACTCAATCAATATTTAAATTATTATTTAATAATATTCAACCATTCGTATTGTGAAACTAGTATGTTCCTGATACTCTGGTACAGAGAGCAGAAGATTCTTAAAGACATTAGTTCTTGACCTCCAGAGCCTCAAAGTCTAGTAGAGGAGTTAGACTAAAATTGAGAATTAGAATCGTAAGAGCAACAACAGAGATATGCATAGTGCTCTGAATACAAGAAAAATATGGCTACCACCAGCAGAGTAAGGAAAGTCTTCACCATAGAGGTGACATCTGAAATGGTTATGGAAGTATGTTGAAGTATGTTAGAGACAGTAGGGAAAGGTATTTTGATAGAACAGGATGTGCAAAGATGTGAAGCTGTGAAGGACCGTAATGTGTTCAGGGAAAACTAGTGTCTAGCAAAATGCAAAGCACATAGTAGGTGTTTAATAAATATCTCTGGAATGAGTTAGTAAAAGATAAAAGTAAGAAGTCATATTTGGCTGGAATATAAATAGTATGTAGGAATAATAGGAGCAATTTGGGAGGAATAAATAAATGTAGGCAAGTACTGAGAGTCAATTTCCAGGGAGCATTTTTCTTGCAGTATATAGTACTGTAAGAATTATTTTACTGAAATGAATCAAAGTTTACATATGGAGGCACTCTGATCCAGCTGTCTACTTCTGCATTAAAAATTTTCAAACATAATGGCTTAAAATGCCAAAAGCATTTATTTTGCTCACAAACGTGCAGTTTTGGGCAGAGCCTGGAAAGAGAAAGCTACTCTCTGCTCCACTCAGCATTCCCAGCGGCCAGTACGCATCTGAAAGCTTGCTTACACATCTTGCAGCTGACACTCGCTATCAGCTGGGACTTTCAGTGGGGCTGTCAACCGAATCTAGTATACATGACCTTCCGTTAACCTGGGCTTCTCACAGCATGGTGGTTGGGCCCCAAGAGAGAGGCAAGCAGAAACAATGTAATTTTTAGATCTAGCCTTGGAAGTTACATGGTATCATATCTGTTTACTCTTTTGGTCAAAGCAGATTCAAACCCTTCCAAGTTGAAAGAGAAAGAAAATAGATTCCTAGTCTTTTTTTTTAAAGAGAGAACACGCACAAGTGGTCGGGGGGCAGGGTGCAGAGGCAGAGGGAGAGAGAATCCCAGACAGGATCCATGCCCAGCACAGAGCATGACCCGGGGTTCAATCTCAAGACCCTGAAATCATGACCTGAGCTGAAATTAAGTCTCGGGTGCTTAACTGACTAAGCCAACCAAGTGCCCCAATCTCTAGTCTTGATGGTGTTATAGCAAGGATTACAAGAACATGTGAGACCAGAAATACTGATTTTTTTGGAAAATGAAATCTACCAGGAATGTTTTTTCCCCATCCATATAATAAAAAGTAAAAATGACATCCACAAAACAGGAGTCTAACATTTTTTTAGTGGACTCAACAGTAAAGACCACAAAATCCATCTTGTTTGGTTAGCTGAGGACTTACCAATTATCTTACTTACAATTTGATATTTTAAGCTTCCTTAGAGCAGGAAATGAGTCTTTTGTTTAATCGTTTAATCGTTGTATCTGTAACACCTGCTGGGATCCTGGCATTTTTATGGGTATTTAATTGATATTTGGCAAATAAATGAATGCACAAGTATATATAAACTTAATATTTTCAATCACTACCTTTTATATAACTGATTTCCATAGTAAGGTCTTTTTACATTGAATATATTTTAAAAGCCTAATACCAATTTTGATATCAATGTAATTTCTAGAGGTGATTCACTCGATGATGATAATTAAAAGTTTTAAAGGATTATAGTCTTGACAAAATGAGGGAGATGGTGTTGTCAATAGCAAACAGTCAGCATTTTTCTTATTCGTTAGTTAAAGGAATTGGCCATCTGAAATCAGAGCAAGTTTTTAAAAAGATAGATTACAAAAAAGTTGAATTGCTCTTTTAAAAAATTTACTCATTTTCTTCCAGTAACTAAAATATACCCTGGAGTTAATTCAGTTACTGTGAATACAATATTTAAATACCTTTGTCCAATTACATTTTATTTATAATCTAATTTACTTTAAATGTACTTAAGACAGAAGACTCAAAAAGCTTGACCTATTAATATGTGTACTCGTGTTTCTTTTTTTTAAAGATTTTATTTATTTGACAGAGAAACAGAGAGCTCACAAGTAAGGGGAGTGGCAGGCAGAGGGAAAGGGAGAAGCAGGCTCCCTGCAGAGCAGGGGAAGCTCCATGTGGGATTGGATCCCAGGACCCTGGGATCATGACCTGAACTGAAGGCAGATGCTTAACCGACTGAGTCACCCAGGATCCCTGTGTAGTCCTGTCTTAGAGTTGCTGCACATATGCCTGATTTATGTTGAATTGTACCCCTCCTCCCTTCTCCCCCCTGCTCAGTGGAAACATATGGAAATTGATGAGAACCTGCTCTGGTAACAGAAGAAAAAAATTCTTTCTTTTTTTGTGGTTTGTGAGATGCATCAGACTTTTATTTCCTTACATGTTGGAGCATAGAATTATGAATTGGAAGATTTACATTCTGTGCTACATTTATTACTTACAAGACTTTTAAATGATTTACTTTGAAATGCTTCATGAAGTTTGGTTTGGTAATCAATAAATGTTTAATTTCATAAACTATCACCAAGCAGCCTTGTCAGTTTCAATTCCCTTCAATAATATTTATAGCTAACAAGGATGAAATTACATTGTAAGCAAATTTGGAGGAGCACGTGATAAGGTTTGAATGCTTTTTATTTTAAATATGGAAAGACAAGTTTGTTATCAGTCATTTCCTATAGCCCCTTACCTCCTCAAAGCTAGCGTATCCTGAGTGGCACAAATGTTGACCATGCAAACATAAGAGTTAGTCCTAAAATGACAGCAATAAAGTGATTTGCTAAATTTCTGGTACATTCTTATGAATACAGCATTAGCACAAGAGTACTAAGGAGAATGGGAACAAGGAGAACCTGCCCTGGCTTTGTCATTTGGGAAGTTTTGCCCTAGGCAAGTAATGACTTCTCTGGGCCTCAGTTTCATTATGTTTGTAAGTTGAAGTCAATAATAAGACCATCCCTTTGTTCTCCTCTAGCCTTTGACATTTTATGCCTCTATTACACTAAATAGATACTCAATAAATATATTCAGTAACTGAAGACTAAACGAATAAGTGAACATACTTAGTCCAACATCATTTCGTATTTCCCCAAACAACAAGTTATTTAAACTAGTGTGTACATGTCATATAAATACAAATTCAGAGCTACCAGATGAGCGTTTCCAGAAGAATTTTTTGATAATTACAGAGAGAATTCTCTGGTGGCATAGATGGTACCTAATATTCATAAACATAAACACACAGAAAAAATATGTGGACTTTCTATGCTACAAGAAAAATGAAACCGAACATACATTTTAATGCAAGAAAGAAAATTGTAACTCAACCATACTATGGCCTATAAATTATACTGCATGTTTTATCTTTATTGTGGTACAGTTTACATTCCATAAAATTTGTTCCTTTGAAAGTAGACAATTCTTAGTGTACTGAGCTGTGTAACCATCACATTCCAGTTTTAGAAGATTTCCATTAACCCCCCAAAATTCCCTCAGTCAGTCCTCTTATTCACCCTCAGCCCCAGTTAAAACACTGCTCTGATTTCTGTGTCTGCAGATGTTCTAGACGTTTCACCTAAATGGAATCCATATGTATTCTTCAGCATCTGGCTTCTTTTACTTAGCATAATATTTCTGAGAATCATCCATGTTGTAACAATTATCAGCACTTCATGCCTTTTTATCGTTAAATAATATTCCATGGTATGAGTGTACCACATTTTTTTAATCCATTCATCAGTTGGATATTGGATTGTTTCACATTTTTGACTCTTTTGAATAATGTTACTATAACATGCATATACAAGTCTTTGTGTGAACATAGTTTTTCATTTCTCTTGGGTAGATTCTTAGGAGTAGAATTCTAAGATCGTATGATAAGTTTATGTTTAGTTTTTCAATGCTAAGCCAAATTATTTTCCAAAGTGTCTGTAGCATTTTACATTCTCACCAGCACCGTATGAGGGTCCCAGTTTCTCCACGCCCTTGTCAACAGTTGCTGTTATCTCTTTGATGATAGGCATTCTAGTGAGTGAAAAATAGTATTTCACTGAGGTTTTAGTTTTTATTTCACTAGTGACTAGTGTTGAGCATCTTTTCATATGCTTGTAGCCATTTGTATATGAAGGGAATAATAAAGCAGGGTAATTAGGAAAAGGAGTGAAGTGGGGGCAGTGTCACTATTTTAAAAAGGAATCAGTGATGATCTCTCCAATAAGAAGGAAGTATGTGGGAAGAAATCTGAGAGAAGTAGGGAAAAGCATTCCAGGTAGAGGGAACAAGTGTAAATGGCCAGGAGTGAGAGAAAGTTTCATACATTCTTTTTTTTAAAATTTTTTTAAAAGATTTTATTTGTTTATTTGACAAAGAGAGAGGCAGCGAGAGAGGGAACACAAGCAGGGGGAGTGGGAGAGGGAGAAGCAGGCTTCCCGCTGAGCAGGGAGCCCCATGCGGGGCTCCATCCCAGAGCCCTGGGATCATGACCAGAGCCAAAGGCAGACGCTTAATCAACTGAGTTACTCAGGTTCCCCATCAACAGTGTCTTCCTTGCTTACTTAGAATGTATGAAACTGGGGCGCCTGGGTGGCTCAGTCATTAAGCATCTGCCTTCAGCTCAGGTCATGATCTCAGGGTCCTGGGATCCAGTCCTGCATCGGGCTTCCTGCTCAGTGGGGAGTGTGCTTTTCCTTCTCCCTCTACCCCTTCCCCCTGCTTGTGCTCTCTCTGTCTCTCAAATAAATACATAAAATATTTTTTAAAAAATACTGCAGATGGAGCAAAGTGGAGGAGGGTTGAAGTGACCAAAGATGAAATCAGAAAGGACACTGAGTTGGGTTAGCAGGAGTACAGATCATGTAGGGTTTTAAAATTTATTATAAGGGTAGGGCTTCAGTAGACTGATTTATACTAATTCAACCCAAAGACACTTCTATTTAAAAAAAATCCAAATAATAATTTGTTGATTTATACTGAGTTAACTGACAAAATTATTTCTGTCCACAGATTGAAGCCTGTGTATAGATAATGAACAGTAAAGGAAATGACCTCAGCTCCCTAATCATTCCTAGATACTCAGTTGCATGTGGCAGTTCTCTGCACCTATCATAGCAAAAGGGGTCCTCTGGCCTGGTTGGTGGATAGAGAAAACTGTGGGGCTTCATCTGAAGAAGGACCCTGCTGCAGTCCAGTCTCTAGGTGATTCATTTGCCCATATGACTTGTGAAAAGGGATATTTCAGCCTTCTTTTCATTTGCATTTTCCTATGAATGAGCCCGAGAATCTTTTCATATAGTTCTTGGTCATTTGAATTTGCTCTTTTCATGGTTTGTAAAGTATTTAACCAATCCCTTACCTATTTTTATTATTATTTGTCTTCATGCTATCAAATGTAAGAGCTGATTATATAGTGTAAATTTGAAGGCTTTGCTTTTTATATACACTGAGGTTTTCTTCTAATCAACCATGTACTTGACTTCACTCATGGTATCTTTATTGAAATTCTTTCCAATTTTTCTCTAATCAAATTTAAATATGTACTTTTCCTCCTCAGGTTCTGGATATACTATCTTATTTTAAGAGCCTTCAAACTTGTAGATTATACAAATATTCTACAGACTTTTTTTTTAATAATCTTTTTTTAAAGGTTTTATTTATTTATTTGCCAGAGAGAAAGCACAAGCAGGGGGAGCAGCAGAGGGAGAGGGACAAGCAGACTCCCCGCTGAGCAGGGAGCCCAGGGCGGGACTCAATCCCAGGACCCTGGGATCATGACCTGAGCTGAAGGCAGACGTTTAACCAACTGAGCCACCCAGGTGCCCTTCTATAGACATTTTCCCTAAGACTATTGTTTCCTTGTGTTTTACTTACTGAGTGATTATTTATTTGTTTATTTGCCTCTGTGTGCTGTATGTGTGTGTATTTATGTATAAGAATAGAAGGGAGGGGCACCTGAATGGCTCAGTCAGTTAAGCCTCTGACTCTTGGTTTCCTCTCAGGTCATGATCTCAGGGTCATGAGATCCAGCCTGGCGTCAGGCTCACACTCAGCAGGGAGTCTGCTTGAGATTTTCTCTCTCCCTCTGCCCCTCCCCCCCATTCAACTTGTGCGCACAGTCTCTCTCTAAAATAAATAAGTAAATCTTAAAAAACAATAAATAAAGGTGAGATCAAACTATCTTTTCTTCCAGGAGGAGAGATGTTTTTAATACTTGTATTGCCAAACAGAAATCATCATTTCACAGTGAACAGAAATAGTACCATTACCTTCTATACACTCACATACACATGCTATAGCCTATAACTAAAACTTCTTTCCTGTTTTACTAATTTCTTCACACATTCCTAAGCCAATATTATATTCTTGAATATTTTTTCTTTTAAAAAAAATTGTAGGTTACCTCAATCCAATTCCAAAGAAACATTTAAGGGCCTCTAACTAAAATTTCTCGTAATTCTTATATTAACTTGAGAAGAATTCTCACTTTCATGATAGTAAGTGGTCCCATTAGGAACATGGTAAATCTTTCCTCTACTCTACATCTTGATTAGTTCCCTTCAGAAATATTTTATGGATGTCTTCATATAGGCTTCCTACTGCTCTCGTTAAGATTATTCCTAATTATTTTATAGTTTCTACTGCTATTTCAAATAGGATAACTTCATTTTCATTTATAGCTATTACATCTAATATAAAGAAACTGTATTGGTGATTGTATATTTATAAGGTAAATGGCCACTTGGAAAATTTCCCTTAAAATGACTAGAAGACTTAGCTTTCTCAGATTTCAATTCTGAGCAAAAATACAGATAATCTCATTCTTTTTTTCCAATATTAGTATTAATGTCCTTTTCTTATTACATTGCTAAAATGTATTTTTTAATTTGAATAATAGTATAATGGGCTACTTATTGTTCGTAAGTAAAAACTATGCTATTTAAGTAATTTCTTTCCTTATTTTAGTCAGGTCTTATGAAGAATATCTGCTGTATTTCATCAAGTAACTTTCAGGATCTAGGGCCATATTAATTTGGTTTTCTCCATTGTTATCTTAGTATCATGAAATGTGTTTTTCCTGATTTTGTACTTACACTCATATTCCTGCAATTCTGTGAATATCTCACTTTTAAGTTCCAATTAATAATACTTTATTTGCACCCTATAAAGTATCATTAAACTATATTTTATCTTTGTATGTTTTTTATCATGTTTTGATATTAATATTATTTTGTTTTATACAATGAAGTTAGGAGCTCCCTCATTTTCTTAATGTAATTTAAATAAATTAAAACTATCCTCTAAAAATTAGATAAAGCTCATCTTTGAAACTCTGCTCATGTTTCCTCATGTAGAGATATATTTTAAATCTCCTTTGCAATCTATTTTACAAGATTGATTTCTCAAGTTTTCTGCTTATTCATGAGTTTATGTTGGTAATTTATCTTTTTGCTAGGAAAACATCTACTTAATCTAGGTTTTCAAATTGATTAGAGCATTCTTATAATTCTTTAAATCTCATTTGTATCTGGATTATATCTCCATTTTCATCCTAATGTATGTTTTTTGCTTCCCTTTTTCCTTAATTGAGCTCATAATTTATATTATTCATCTTCTAAAGAAACCGTTCTCAGATTTACTTATGCTTTTTTCTAATTTTATTTTCTCAGATTGTAGTTTTATGTATTGTTTCCACTACTTTGTTTTAGCATATTTTCTTTTGTCTGATGTATCAAGATAAATACTAATTTCCTGTATTTATCTTTCTTCTTTAATAATGAAGCCATTTAAAGATGTAAAATTTTCTATGAGAATAGCTTTAGCTGTGTCCCATGGGTTTTAGCATAAAGATGTTCCTTTTATAACTTTCTAGATAGTTTGTAATTTCACTTTTGAATTCGTGTTGCATTTAAGGGTTAAGAGACTGTTCCTTAAATTCCAAGTAGCTAATTTTTCAGACCTTCTAGATCACTAGGTTAGCTGTCTGAGAATATGATCTGTAAAATCTCTATTTTAAAATATTTTCATTTTTTCTTTTTAGCAAGCAGAGGACTGATTTTAAAAATAAAAAAATATATTGCTATTTTGCCTATTTGTGAAATGCAAAGTTCTCTGTATTCTCCCTCTCCCCACTCTTTTTTTCCTCCCCTACACACATACACATTCAAGTGTGATTATGTTACTAAGTTTCTTCTCATCTTAACTTCTTTTTATTTATCTGACTTGACCCAATCTATGTGAACCTGAATATCCTAATTTATTTTTAATCTCCTTAAATGCTCCTCGTGTTTCTGATACACTTCCTTTGTATAATCAGCTGCTATGTTGCTTTACAATACAAGTATATACTGTTACTTCTTCATCAGGAATTGTATTTTATTGTCATTTATTGTTTATTATTATACAATGTTCTTTTTATCCCCTTTAACCCAAAATTCCTATCTTGACTGATACCATCTTTGCTTTTCTTTCATTTTAGTTTGTCTGGTGTACCTCCACCCATTCTCCTTCTCTCTTTTTTTTCTTTTTAAGATTTTATTTATTTATTTGTCAGAGAGAGAGAGGGCACCAGCAGGCAGAGGGAGGAGCAGGTTCCCCACTGAGCAAGGAGCCTGATGTGGGACTCGATCCCAGGACCCTGGGATCATGACCTGAGCCGAAGGCAGACGCTTAACCGACTGAGCTAACCGGGCTTTCCTCTCCTTTTCTCTTTAGAAACACTTCTGTTGAGGGACACCTGGCTGGCTCAGTTGGTAGAGCATGCAACTCTTGGTCTTCAGGTTGTAAGTTCAGGCCCCACATTGGGTGTAGAGATCACTTAAAAATAAAATCTTGAAAAAAAAACCCCACTTTTATATGCATAAACATATTTGTAGGATTTTAATTGCATAACATTTTTCCCATTTTTGTGAAATTTTTACCATAGTTTGGTTTATTTACTTATTTGATCAAATTACTGTTCATTATTTTCCTAAGTTACTTGGCTCTCTCGTCCCTCCTCTTTCTTGAATCTTTATCCACATTATCTCCTATCAATATAAGCCCTCCCTGATTCCCACCCTATAATTCAGGTTAGAAATCTAGTATTTGTTAGTCTACATTTTTCTTCATGCTGAGCATCATACATAAACCAAATATATTCATGCATACAAACTTAAAATTATCTTGATTTTCCATGGTTTGTTTTATAAAAATGTGACCTCGTTATACATAGTTCTCTGCATCTTCTTTTACTCATTAATACCTCATAGAAATATCTGCAGGTCAATTTATATAACTCGAATTTATTTCCTTTAATTCTGCACAAACTTCCAAAGCATAGGTATTATACAGTTCATTCAATAATGTCTCTATTCATAATACACTGTTTTTTCCCTTTTCTGTTTTTCATATTTTTTTTACTTATTTGATGCAATGACTGTTATATTTTTCTCTTGTCAGTTTAAAAGCTCTACTAAAGTTTTACCTTCCACTAATGGTTACCCATCACTTTCCAAGAGCACTCTTTCTCCAGTGCATTCCTTTTCCATTGCTTCCAGTTCCAAGTGATGCCACTGCCACATTTGGTGGGAAACATACCATGTCTGACCCTGTGAGCAGGAAATGTATCAGCTTCAGCCTTTTGGTCACCTGTTCAGTCCTTGGGAGGAAACCTTTCTACTCCCATCAATTTTAAAGGTTAATGTCTTTCTAGTTGAAGAGATAAGGAGGGCTCTCCCAAACTCCTCAGCTTCCTGGGAGTTGCTTGGGGAACTGAGGAACCAGTAGGTTCCTTAGGGACCACAAATGTGGATAGAGAGATGCTAGCCTTCTTCTTAGTGCTTCATCTCAGTGGACCAGACTCTTCAGGAAGCACAAAGCTCTAATTTGTCGAAGATATCTTTTCTCTAGAAGGCAAGATTTAGGCAGGCCCAGATAATAGTAAAGTCCTGCAGATATGCCTTCTGCCAGGACTTCAGCAAAGCCAGAGCCTGGTTCTCCCCTGCCAGTCTCACTTGTCTTTGGAAGGTGCTCCACTGAGCATGAGTAATTATAAAGGAAGGCGGAGGGCCCCAGAAGTATGCACTTAGCATGCCACTGCCTCTGAACTCCCTCCCATTTCTACCTCTCGAATATTAACTATTATTCATGGCTTACCTCAAATGATATCACTTCTATGAATCTTTTCTTGCTGGAGGAAGAGACAACCTTCTAGATGTGATATGTCTCACCTGTGAATCAGAGAACGTATCCCTCTCTAAAGTCACTTTTCAGATTCTGGTTAATAATAATGGCAATTGTTGATTTAGCATATACTGTGTGCCAGACACTGTGCTAAGCACTTTATGTGTACTCCATATGTACAACTTTGTGCTGAATACTCATGTGTTTGATTAGGAACCAAGCCACTGAGTCTCCCTAGCCCACTCACACCAGGGTCTGTATGTGGCTGCTGGATCCTTTTTGTAAATAGGCTGATTATCTAGTTGCATAATTAGAAATGGTCACTTAGAAAAAGCACATTGGTCATCACCTCAATTTTACTTAGTAATAGGCATTTTAATGTATGAATAATCTAGTACCTTCATTGGCTAGGTATCTGTACTAGCTTCATTATCAGAGGTAGAGTTAATAATTGATTTCAAATCTCTAGCTGTCTATAATTTTCTCATTTCCATCTGAAAATCACTAACCACTTAAAGCGCCTGATTTACTTTTGTAGGAGTTTTCATTGTCCCTTATATAGATGAAGTACAATGAAATTCCTTCTTATTTGACCATATCTGATGGAATTTGCCTATGAACAAAGCAATGTAGTGGATCAGAATTTTTACCCTTTCTCTGTTTTGACCTACCCTTTGGCAAATAGAATCATTCAGTAAATCTTTTTCTTCTGTAATTCTTTTATTATNACCTCATTTTTAAAAACTCAAGTGGACAACACTTTTGCTCTGGCTTATTGCCTCACATTTTCCTTTCTTAGGTGGCCACATCTTATCTTTCTCTGTTTTGACCTACCCTTTGGCAAATAGAATCATTCAGTAAATCTTTTTCTTCTGTAATTCTTTTATTATTCATTCATTTAACATATACTTACTGAATGCATACTAAATGTTAGTCACTATGTTAGGTAGCAGGAATACAATGAACAGAAAAGACCCAGTGCCTACCATCATCACCATTATACTATGAAGGAAAAAAACATAATATTTAACAAATACTTGCACAAATAATTATTTAATGTGATTATCATACATGCTCTTAGGTAAAAGTATAGAGAGCTGTTAGAGTTTATAGCAGGAGGAATTAGCCTAATCTGGTAAGAGGTTCTGAGAAAGATTCCCTGACAAATTAATATTTAATCTGAGATTTAAAGGATTAGTAGGAGTTAGCTAGGCTAGGAAGAAAGTGTGTGTGTGTGTGTGTGTGTGTGTGTGTGTGAGAGAGAGAGAGAGAGAGAGAGAGAGGAGGACAGTAAAAGGGAAGGAGAGAAGGAGAGAGGGGAAGAGAGGGAGAGGTGAAAGGAATATCTCACATTCAGGAAACAGGATGTACAAGGGCTGTGAAGGTAAAAGAACTTTGTGTATTTCAGGAACAGAGAGGTTGGTGTGGATGGAGCAAAGTAAGGAAGAGAGAGAGATGAGTCAAAGATGGGATGGAGAAACAGGTAGGAACCATATTGTCTGAATCTCACAGAACTTATATGTTTATCCAGAGAGCAACAGAAAGCTATTCAAGGCCTTGAGTGGCAGGTTTTCATGATCTGGTGGAAGTACGGGTGCTGGAATGAAGAAAGACAAGATCAGAAAGAGGAAAACCAATTAGGAGGGTATTTTTCCAAGTCCAGGAAATTAATAATGGCAGCTTGTAGTAGTAAGCAGTAGAGGTTGAGAGAAGTGAACGCATTCATCGAGTTAACAAGATTTGATAATGAGTTGGTTTTGAGGGAATGAGGCAGAGGGACTGTCAAGGGTGGCTCCCAGGTTTCTGAAAAGAACAACTCAGTGGATGAAAAAGTCACTTACCAAGACAGCTAACATTAGAAGACAGGCTGCTTCAATGGGGGCAGATCAGGGGTTCAGTTTCTGATGGTAAGGCAACAACATGGAATATTCAAGTAGGCCACTGTGTGTATGGGTCTTGAGATCAATTTGGATTTAATATTTAATGCCTGAATGAAGCATTTTGGGGGGGGAGAGTTCTGACAAAGTTATGTAAAAATAATTTTCATTAACTATTGCTTCTATATTAGGTGAAACAAAATCTTCATCCAACATGAGTCTGGAAGCTTAAAAACTCCACATTTTATTCATTTAATTAAAATTCTGATGAGAAGANAGAGTTCTGACAAAGTTATGTAAAAATAATTTTCATTAACTATCGCTTCTATATTAGGTGAAACAAAATATTCATCCAACATGAGTCTGGAAGCTTAAAAACTCCACATTTTATTCATTTAATTAAAATTCTGATGAGAAGAAATTATCTTTTCAAAAGAAAGTCAACTAATTTGTCTAATAATAGTGTTAATTGATTATTACTCATTTAAATGCAAGCAAGGAATGTCTAAGATCAAATTTTTTCCTGTACAAAAAGGCATGATATTTGGCAAGCTAACATGCTGTCTCTCCCAATCACTTTGTACTTTCCTTTGTTTTTTCTGCACAAGCAGAATTTTTCATGGATTACCTGTGGATTATAAAGCATATGTAGTTGAGAAGAAGCGATGTAAAAGACACCTCCTTCTCTCAGAAGATCAAATCTTTAAGAAATATATAAACTGTTGAAATGGAAGCTGACTTAGGGATAATTATATCCAGCTTTTCTCTAATGAATAAATCCTCCCCCTTTCTGAATATGTTGTGACAAACTTTGCNCTTTGTTTTTTCTGCACAGGTAGAATTTTTCATGGATTACCTGTGGATTATAAAGCGTATGTAGTTGAGAAGAAGCGATGTAAAAGACACCTCCTTCTCTCAGAAGATCAAATCTTTAAGAAATATATAAACTGTTGAAATGGAAGCTGACTTAGGGATAATTATATCCAGCTTTTCTCTAATGAATAAATCCTCCCCCTTTCTGAATATGTTGTGACAAACTTTGCTTGAAATCTTCTAATGAAAGGAAACCTATATTTCAAGGTAGTGATTCCACATAATCATTTAATCATGCACTTATTTCTTCATGTATTTATTTTTTCATGTATTCATTTGCTCTACATAACACTAAATCAACAAAGCTCTATGCTTGATGCTAGACAAGAGGAAATTAGGTAAAAAGATGAATCAGATGTAGGTATGTGCCCCTCGAGCAGCTTAAAGCCTGGTGGATATGAAAGTTGCAATAATACAAGGAAAAAATAAGAGTAAAAGACAGTAAATAAAATGCCGTAGTAATTCAGGAGATGACTTAAGGCTTATGGTGTACGTTGTCGTCTACCTACTCAGAATATCATTTTATTTCCATTATGAAGCAGCCATGAAGTTAGGTCCACCAAGGGGTGGACCTTGACTAGCTTAACTCAAAAGTAGGCCCTGGATGATCAAATCCAATCATCATTTCTCTGGCCATGTGATGAGCAGATGACCTAAGTTAATTCAGTGCCAAGGCAAGGACTTCTACTGAATTGGGGCAGGGAATGGGAGAGTTCTCTCTGTCTTGCTCTCCGTGATGTGGGATGGAAACCTAAGACTTAGAGCTGCTGCAACATTGTACAACCATTAAGAAAACCCATCTGAGGAGAGGGATCACATGCAGGAATGGAAAGCCAAGGGAATCGTGTATAAATGCCTTTGGACCTGATGAATGCATTGAAATATTCCCTTTATCTTCATTTTTCAGTGGCATGAAACTTTATTTCCTTTATTAATCATAGCAATTTGTGTGGTTCTCTGTTACTTATAATCAAACTGTTCTAACTGCTAAAATATTTACAAAGGAATTAGCATCCGAGCTGGAATTTTAAAACTGGTTAAGATTAGAGCCCAGAGATGAAAAGAAACATTCCAGGCAGAAGGAAAGTAGGGATTTTCTGCGGTAAAATCCATCTCAGTTTGACTATAATAAAGACTGAACAAGGATACAGTGTAAAAGGATGTTTGAGGTAANATTTTCTGGGGTAAAATCCATCTCAGTTTGACTATAATAAAGACTGAACAAGGATACAGTGTAAAAGGATGTTTGAGGTAACAGTTCTAGAGGAAATGAATGCCTGGCTAAGTTACCTGAATATCATTCTATAGACTAGTGGTTTCTAATTATTAATAATCATGCACTTTTGTTAGAAAAATATCTCACCCCACACTTGCATATGTATTCACTTATATATAAAGTATATATTCTTTATTACTATAATAATACAAAGAAAGTTTTAATATGGTTCCTCTCATATTGTAATGCTTCATCTTGTGGTTTCACTTAAATATGCTCACCCTTCTTTGCAATCTACTGTGGGACAATAACAAGCCACTGCAAATTTTTAAACAGAGCATTATATGATAAGAACTATAGCTTAGAAAGATCCATATGAAAGCAACATCTACAATGAATTTACATAGATATACTGGAAATAAGGCAATTTGTTAAGTAAGGGTTTTGGGGGCTTTTTCAATAGGTAGTAATCTAATGATAATTAGAATCTTAAATTTGAGTAGAAGCAGTGGAAAAAAGAGAAGGACTAAATCTCATAGGTGTCATGCAGATAAAATTGGTTAAAAATATATATTAAATATCAACTCAAACAGACACATGATAGGAACACAATACATTATAGTTTCCTTTTGATTTCTTTAGAACTGACCATACTTAGCAAGGAGATAAAACTGGACTCAACCCTAATCAGGCCAATTTCATGGCTGTGTCTGTAAATGCTTGGAAGATGGGGAATAGAAAATTTTAAAAAATACACATTTATGGTCTAGCTTAGGTTGGATATCAGAAAATTATAAAAGATGTAAAGAAAAAAGAATGGGGAAATCAAGGGTTCTCAAAAGAGACTAGCTGAAAGTTGACCATGTGGTCAAGACTGAGTAGGAAGGCAGTGGAGACCCGATCTTTTCTAAATAAAAGATGCTGTAGGTGGCTAGAGACATCAATCACCTAGGTTACATAGAAATGCTATTTTGGGGTGCCTGGGTGGCTCGGTCGTTAAGCGTCTGCCTGTGGCTCAGGGTGTGATCCCAGCGTTCTGGGATCGAGCCCCACATCAGGCTCCTCGGCTGGGAGCCTGCTTCTTCCTCTCCCACTCCCCCTGCTTGTGTTCCCTCTCTCGCTGGCTGTCTCTATCTCTGTCAAATAAATAAATAAATAAATAAAATAAAAAAGAAATGCTATTTTGATCAGTGTGAGCAGGAGCATTTAAGGACTAATTTTGTCTGACCCTGATAAAGTTGTAGTTTGTTGATATGCAATTTTCTCTGCTTTTATCAACAAATGCTATACCCAGAAAAATCAGATTGATACAAAGTGAGAATGTTTTAAATGCGTCACTAAATGTAACCTGAAATTCAAGCACCATGTGAACGTACGAAGTGGGAAATACACCAGCAGAACAGTAAATCCACTGGCCACCATGAAGCTCTTATTCCCCACTAAAATAAGATGCTCTGTCGGGCACTTAAAGAAATGCCAATAATCTAATCTCAGAAAATATTCTAGTATTTGTCCGTGTAGATTATGAAAATCTCATCTACAAAGTATTCAATACTTTGCTTTTACTTTCACTGTTCCTCTTTATATTTACATATCATTGTGCTTGAGGAAATAAAAAAAAATTATATTCTGGGTAATGCACACCGATGTGAAACAGTGATTTTTCATTATTTGTCAACAAGTTTATGGTTCATTTCCTTTCCTTGTGTATTTATCCATTTCTGCAAATCTAAACTAATATTAGATTTTTGTAAATACATGATGCACATATTTTAAATATATAGATGCCTTTAATTTCATACTTGTGTCAGATATTACAAAAATGTTCAGTATTGAAGAAATTGTGCAGCTCACTAAATAGGAAAATTTTTAAAATACCATCAAACAATTGAACCAATTGAAAAATAGAAAAAGATGATCTTCTTAGAATGACTCAGAGCTATATCTTTTCATATGCAGCTTCCGGACAGAAAATGAAGGAAACTTTTAGCATGCTGAAAAGACAGGCAGAGGGTTCAAACCACTAACCCTCTTCCTGTAGAAATCTCCCCATCACCTGCTTCCAAGTCGTACAAAGACACATCCATCAGAAAGCTCCTATAGGTGACCATGCTTCCAATGTCACCAGCACTTGTAAAAGACTCTTTTTGAAAT
>NC_048225.1:40094150-40135549 GCF_002007445.2 Ailuropoda melanoleuca
TATGATAAGAACTATAGCTTAGAAAGATCCACATGAAAGCAACATCTACAATGAATTTACATAGATATACTGGAAATAAGGCAATTTGTTAAGTAAGGGTTTTGGGGGCTTTTTCAATAGGCAGTAATCTAATGATAATTAGAATCTTAAATTTGAGTAGAAGCAGTGGAAAAAAGAGAAGGACTAAATCTCATAGGTGTCATGCAGATAAAATTGGTTAAAAATATATATTAAATATCAACTCAAACAGACACATGATAGGAACACAATACATTATAGTTTCCTTTTGATTTCTTTAGAACTGACCATACTTAGCAAGGAGATAAAACTGGACTCAACCCTAATCAGGCCAATTTCATGGCTGTGTCTGTAAATGCTTGGAAGATGGGGAATAGAAAATTTTAAAAAATACACATTTATGGTCTAGCTTAGGTTGGATATCAGAAAATTATAAAAGATGTAAAGAAAAAAGAATGGGGAAATCAAGGGTTCTCAAAAGAGACTAGCTGAAAGTTGACCATGTGGTCAAGACTGAGTAGGAAGGCAGTGGAGACCCGATCTTTTCTAAATAAAAGATGCTGTAGGTGGCTAGAGACATCAATCACCTAGGTTACATAGAAATGCTATTTTGGGGTGCCTGGGTGGCTCGGTCGTTAAGCGTCTGCCTGTGGCTCAGGGTGTGATCCCCAGCGTTCTGGGATCGAGCCCCACATCAGGCTCCTCCGCTATGAGCCTGCTTCTTCCTCTCCCACTCCCCCTGCTTGTGTTCCCTCTCTCGCTGGCTGTCTCTATCTCTGTCAAATAAATAAATAAATAAATAAAATAAAAAAGAAATGCTATTTTGATCAGTATGAGCAGGAGCATTTAAGGACTAATTTTGTCTGACCCTGATAAAGTTGCAGTTTGTTGATATGCAATATTCTCTGCTTTTATCAACAAATGCTATACCCAGAAAAATCAGATTGATACAAAGTGAGAATGTTTTAAATGCGTCACTAAGTGTAACCTGAAATTCAAGCACCATGTGAACGTACGAAGTGGGAAATACACCAGCAGAACAGTAAATCCACTGGCCACCATGAAGCTCTTATTCCCCACTAAAATAAGATGCTCTGTCGGGCACTTAAAGAAATGCCAATAATCTAATCTCAGAAAATATTCTAGTATTTGTCCGTGTAGATTATGAAAATCTCATCTACAAAGTATTCAATACTTTGCTTTTACTTTCACTGTTCCTCTTTATATTTACATATCATTGTGCTTGAGGAAATAAAAAAAAATTATATTCTGGGTAATGCACACCGATGTGAAACAGTGATTTTTCATTATTTGTCAACAAGTTTATGGTTCATTTCCTTTCCTTGTGTATTTATCCATTTCTGCAAATCTAAACTAATATTAGATTTTTGTAAATACATGATGCACATATTTTAAATATATAGATGCCTTTAATTTCATACTTGTGTCAGATATTACAGAAATGTTCAGTATTGAAGAAATTGTGCAGCTCACTAAATAGGAAAATTTTTAAAATACCATCAAACAATTGAACCAATTGAAAAATAGAAAAAGATGATCTTCTTAGAANTCTTTCACTGTTCCTCTTTATATTTACATATCATTGTGCCTGAGGAAATAAAAAAATTATATTCTGGGTAATGCACACTGATGTGGAACAGTGATTTTTCATTATTTGTCAACAAGTTTATGGTTCATTTCCTTTCCTCGTGTATTTATCCATTTCTGCAAATCTAAACTAATATTAGATTTTTGTAAATACATGATGCACATATTTTAAATATATAGATGCCTTTAATTTCATACTTGTGTCAGATATTACAGAAATGTTCAGTATTGAAGAAATTGTGCAGCTCACTAAATAGGAAAATTTTTAAAATACCATCAAACAATTGAACCAATTGAAAAATAGAAAAAGATGATCTTCTTAGAATGACTCAGAGCTATATCTTTTCATATGCAGCTTCCGGACAGAAAATGAAGGAAACTTTTAGCATGCTGAAAAGACAGGCAGAGGGTTCAAACCACTAACCCTCTTCCTGTAGAAATCTCCCCATCACCTGCTTCCAAGTCGTACAAAGACACATCCATCAGAAAGCTCCTATAGGTGACCATGCTTCCAATGTCACCAGCACTTGTAAAAGACTCTTTTTGAAATGTTAACTTAATTCTTAATGTTTACTNATTAACTTAAGTCTTAATGTTTACTGTTATGTAACTATCTTTTGGATGTATTTCTGCACTTCACAACCTAGAACCCCATGTACTACTTTTCAACATGGTGTCCTGAGAAGAGCAGTCAGCTGGGAAACCTGAGTACCGACCCATGCTCTGTCACTAAGTGTAGTTAAGACTTGGGGCAGGATGCTCACCGACCTAAAAGTCAGCCTCTTCCTCTGCCTCTAAATCTCTCAGAACTTAGATTTTATACTACTTTATAACTCAATGCTGTTTGTACAACAAAACAAAGCAAACAAAGCAAAAATCAACTTATGTTCTCTGGTATTGTCATTAAAATTGTTAAATTACCTTANGTTTAACTTAAGTCTTAATGTTTACTGTTATGTAACTATCTTTTGGATGTATTTCTGCACTTCACAACCTAGAACCCCATGTACTACTTTTCAACATGGTGTCCTGAGAAGAGCAGTCAGCTGGGAAACCTGAGTACCGACCCATGCTCTGTCACTAAGTGTAGTTAAGACTTGGGGCAGGATGCTCACCGACCTAAAAGTCAGCCTCTTCCTCTGCCTCTAAATCTCTCAGAACTTAGATTTTATACTACTTTATAACTCAATGCTGTTTGTACAACAAAACAAAGCAAACAAAGCAAAAATCAACTTATGTTCTCTGGTATTGTCATTAAAATTGTTAAATTACCTTAGATCTTTTGGGGGACAAAACAAACAACTGCTTTGGTACTCATTAGCCAGAAATTTGATTCCCTCAAATATCAACCTCTGGGATATATTTCTCCTGCTCTCCCAAGAGTATTCCCAAGAAATATGTCAAAGATATCACCTGTATGCACATTCTTAATTCTTACCTAAGCCTTCTACAAACCCTATTTATTCTCTTCTGCAAAACAATAACCTTATCAAATCTCGCTCTTAAGTCATAGACAGGATCAACTCTACAAATTTATTTGATATCTCCTTTACTCTTGGCCCTGCCATAGATCTGTTTGATCTTTCTAAACAGAGAGCTTCCCAAGCAGAACACATACTTGGCTTTAACACTCCAGCACAAAAGATAGAAGAAAAATCTTCCACTGTAATGGAGAAGAGAACCCTGATCTCTACTCCCAAGTAAATTCTGTATTTTGTTTGGTCATTAACTTGTTCGCCTTTCAGGTGTCATGCCAGAGCTTTGTATGTATACACACACACACACACACACACACACACAGATACACACACACACACAGACACACACACATCTTTTATATATAATCACCTTATTAAGTGTGCTGTCATAACAAATATTTTATAGCTGAATTATAAAAACATAGAAAGATAGGTAACTAGCCCAAGATCACACAGTTGAGAACAATGGAGCAAAACAACTGCACAAAGATGTGGCTGTTTCTATTTATCTATAATATCTTAGAAAAGCCCCTTATGCTAAAATCATAATTAGAAATCTATTAGGAGGGGCACCTGGGTGACTCGGATGGTTAAGAGTCTGCCTTTGACTCAGGTCCTGATCTCCATGTCCTGGGACTGAGTCCCTTATCAGGCTCCATGCTCAGTAGGGAGTCTGCTTCTCCATCTCCCTCTGTTCCTCCCCCTTCATCATGCTCTCTCTCTCTCTCTCTCAATGTCTCTCAAGTGAATAAATAAAATCTTAAAAAAAAAAAAGAGCAAGAAACAGAATTTGACCACAAATGTAACTATTTGCTACTAAAGACCATACTTTTAATCATTACACTCAAATTTGTAGATCTAGAGACGCTTAGGATAAATTTTATTTATGGAGGTCATATTTGAATTCTGCCAGTTCTCTGATACAACAATCAAGGAAGCATTAAAAATGAAAAATAATGGGAGAAATTCTGCAGGAGGACAAGAGGTATATGAAAGCTCTCTGTACTTAACGCTCAGTTTTTCTGTAGTCCTAAAACTGCTCTAAAAATTAAAGTCGGTTAATTTTTTTTAACTATGTTATTTTCTCTTGAAGATCGCTTAAAACCACCAATGGATGGCCCAGTAATACTGTCATTGATAAAATCTGAAACATCCTAAGCACAGATCTATGAAAGTATGTAAGGACCCATGTAAGGCAAATAGGTGATTTGCCTCCTAACAATTATATGACTGTTTTTGAAAGGAGTGGAAAGGTACTCAAAAGATAAAATGTCTGGCAAAATCTACCATATAAAAGACATTTTCAATGTCAGTGAAGCTGAACACCCTTTTTCCCCCAACAATACTTGTCTGCTCCCTTGATTCCTGTACCTGATTCCATGTCTATAACCATTCTTGGTACCTTGTTGAGAATACTGGTTACTGATCCTTCCACAGAGTCATGCCACTGGACTTGATTCCACATGTCTGTTGCAGAGCCCTTGGCAACAATTTGATCTCCAGCTGAAGAATACAGATCATACAAATGTTAATGACGGTGTTAAATTTTACATTGTAATAGCTTTCCCATTAAATTTTAAGTCAGAGAACTATAAATTAATATACAATTCACTTCTGAAAAAGTAATTTATTATTCTGATTTATCATTAAACATTTTGAATGCCAGGTACCTTATTTAATCCTCATTCAAAAACAGTTGACTGTTCGATCTTTACTAATAATTATATTTCCACATAACAAAAAGTATATGTTCTATATGCCAAAAGTACGTGATAAAGTCTTAGGCCTGAAAAAAGGGAATGGGCAGAGCCCTATATGATTATGATCTTGCTATTCAGTCTAGTAAAAGATATCTCTAACCTCTTCTTCCTGACATATCGGTAGATAAATTTTGTCCGTATGTTGAATACTGCTAGTTTATGTGCTTCTTACTTGATTATATTCTGCGGTACAAATGGAAACATTTGTATTCTGTCCCTTCTACCTTTGGTATTTTAAAAACTATGCTATCACTTTATCTTACATTTTCATGAGTTATGGCCTAGACTCTTAAATATAACCTATTCAGACCTCACAAGGGATTGAAAATGTAAAGCAACCAGAAAAATAAAGCTTACATGACACAGTAACTAGAGGATATATTGATTTTAAAATGGATAAAATTAGATCTATTTCCTTGCAGGGAGGGAATGTAATATAATATTGCAGGAAGAGTAATATATATTTATAAATAAAGGTATTTTTTTAAACATAGGAAAATACTTGACTAATTGACTAAAGAACTTTGGTAGTGCTGATATAGAATAAGCATTATGGAGCGTTAGTGGCAAGAATAATTAGATATTATAGTAGCCAGTGCAGCACAACAGGTACCCAGAGATGTGTAAGTAAATATAGAAAATGAACAATGGCAGAAATAGCCCTAAGGGTTCGGTAATTCAGACTGTATTGACCCAGAGAGATTGTTGGAAGTTTTGAGCTTGTGAGGAAAAAAAACTACTCTGGAATTTTTTTTCCATTTCCGAAGGTAAGCAATAGCAACTCATGTTTAGAGCTTGTGAGAAAGCATACGTAAAAAAGAGATAACCAGAAATAGAGTTTTAAAAGGTACGGAAATAATATAAACTGAGTTTTCAAAATAAGCACATGATCTGATACATGAAGAATGTACTGTAGGAAGGCAACAGTGGGAGAGGTAGACATACATTGTTTCTCCTTCCCAACATCCATTTCCTCATCTCTCGGAAATAGTGCCTTGATGTTCCTTTAGGGAATGATCTTTCCCATCTCTCTGTCCCTGTGGATTGGGTGGGGCTGCCCCACTTGAACCAGAATTTCACATAGCTGCTTTTGAAAAATAAGAGTAGTGTCTCCCTCTGGTCCAGCACCTGGGATGCCCATAGGACCCAGGCCAGATTCATGAGAGCCCTACCTTAGGGTTTCACTGGAGCAAAAAATTGGAAAAGAGATGAGCTTTCTCTGGGATGGAAAACTTTTCTAAAATGAAGTCAATGCAGTTATGAGGCATTTGATGTAATCTAGAAAGGGCTAATGGGTGGCTTGATTTAGATGGGTGGAAGGAGATAGAGAGGAGTAAGCCTATGGCAAACATATCTTTGAAGTAGATTTGACTGACCTTCCTAATGACATAAATAGAAACAATGAAGAAAATACATCAACTTTTGCTTTATGAGTCAGGGTGATGGACAGTGATGCCAAATAGTGTGAGGAAAGGCAAAAAGAAAAAAGAAAAAAACTCAGTTTGGTGAATAGGGAACTCAACAAATCTCTTCTTACACTTGTTAAATTTGAGAGAACGTTGCCCCTTTTGAGTGGATATGTCAGGAAGACAATTGGATATATGAATCTGAATCTTAGGAGAGTATATGAACTGTATGTATAGGTTGAATTTGAAATAGGTATGAGGTGAGTACAGAGAACTTAAGGGGGCCCAGATCAAGCCTGAAGAAATTCCAACAAAGTAAACTGAAAAGGAGCAGAGGATGAGACAAAAGATAACAATTGTCAAATATTCATTATAATCCTTTTACAAATATGAATCATAAAGAAGAATCTTAGATGTTTAATTTAAAAATGTTAAAAATGGCCTTTGCTGTCAAAAAACACCTGCAGTCCGTCAGGACCATTAAAGCAAATGTCTAGATGAAGTTACCACTTTATTGTTATTTAGAAAATTATGTGTTCTGAAATGTCTATTCGCTTCTCCTGAGGAAAGTTTTCCACTTGACCATTTATTCCCAGAAAAAAAATAAATACCAGAGATTCTGAATTCTTCATGAAGCTACTGCATCTTTCTAATCCAGAAACTAATTTCGCTTCATTTTGAGGGCTGTGAGAGAAAGTCAAGGAGGGCTGCTACAGAGCAGAGGCCAAGCGAGGGAGGACTGCATCAGTAAGTTGTCATAAAAGTGTGAATTTTCACAGAAATAATTCTAAATTTAGACATAAAATAATTTTTTATACTACGGTACCATAAAGCCATTAGTTGGTGCTTTAATGACTCATCATGGTTTCATTTTTTGTATCATAAGAAATATTCAAAATGGCAAATTACATGAAGTAGTAGGCACCTAACAGCAATACGATATATTTATAAGGCAACGTGACTCCATGTATTAGGCTGAGGTGTATCGCTCTACAGTCTATAAGTCCCTGGACTGAAAGGAAGAGAGGATAGTTTCCATTTAACAAAACCTTGTTAGATGCTGCAGTAAATAAGAGAGAATCACTGCTCTTATTGACTCCAAATTCAAGTAAACAAAACAAGTAAACAAGAATGTATTAGCTTAGGGGATGCCTGGGTGACTCAGTTGGTTAAGCATCTGCCTTCAGCTCAGGTCATGATCCCAGGGTCTTGGGATCGAGTCCCACATCAGGCTCCTTGCTCAGTGGGGAGCCTGCTTTTCCCTCTGCCTGCCACTCCCCTGCTTGAGCTCTCTCTCTCTCTCTGACAAATAAAAAAATACAGTCTTTTTTAAAAGATAAAGAAGGTAATAGCTTAGATAATAATAATGACCTTTATGAAAATAGAGAAACCACAGTGATTGGGGTGCGGGGGTAGTTATACCAATTGGGTATGTTTGGGAATTATGGTCAATGTGCATCCTCCCTTACTTCCATGAGAGACCACGTGGCTTGTCCTCATTTACCCATAGTTGCTGGTCACAGTTGCTCTCATTGTAGCTGATGACATGAGAAGGAAAAGAAATAGCTCACCTAGAATATCTTTCTTCCAGATCACGTATGCATGAATTCTGTAACGCCAAAATATCCTTCCTTCCTCAAAAAACTATTGCTACTAAATTCACTATCTGCCTCATCTCCACATCGTCTATCCCAGCTTCTGTGAGGAGTCTGTGTGAACTGTGTGCCACTGTGGCAGTGGCACTGTGAAGATCTAAGTTCTGTTAGCTATTTCTCGTTCTGTTCTCTTGTCTGTGATTCTCAGTATGTCTGCTCCCTCACCTCCCATTCCACTCATACCTTATTTTCCTCCAAAATAATTCCACTGGAATTTCTGAAACTCTCCTTACAACACCACCAGCTTCCCCAAACATTATTTTAACTGAAAAATAGGTGACTATCAAGAAACCGTCTACAGCTCCTCCAAATAGAGGTTGTTCATTTAAAATTCTAGGAAAAAATAACCAATAATATCAGCAAATGTTTATTGTGCATTTCCTATATACAAGCACTAACCTAGATTGTACATGAATTTATGTCATGAATACACTTCATAAATTCATTTCATTTAATTACTACAGCACTCCCATGAGGTAGATACTTTTATTCATATTTTAGAGATATGAAGCTGAGGCGGAGAGGGATTAAGTAACTTTCTCAAGGTCACAGAAGTATAGAGAGATGAAGCCAGCAAGGGAACCCAGACGGTCTGATTCCAGAGCTGATGCTCTTGGGCAATTCTCTCTTCTTTGATAGCTCCTGGGTTAGAAATGGAGCTTGAGCTCTCATTGTTGCCTTGCTCCACAAAAGTTCTCCTGTATCTTTCAAAAACTCCTGTTCCTTGTTATTTTCATCCACCATGCTCCTGGCCAATTCATTTCATCTATTAAAGATTTTGGTACCTAGCGCAGAGTATCCCTTTCCTCCTCAATTACTGCCTTCATCTCAGGAAATTCAGTGTCCACATGGACAGTCTACCCAACATCATATTCTAATGGTTCCGTGACTTCCTTAACATTAACAGTATATTTCACATTATCTCCCACTAATCCCTTATAACTTGTCACTGAAAAAATTTCTACTTTCCAAATCACAGACATTTTCCTCTCTGGTGAAAATTCCATGTGCCTACTCGGGAGCCCCAATTCTCACTGTTCTTCAGTGTTCGAGCCTTCAGCTCCACTGACCTCTTCACTTTTTTCCCCAAAATATCAAACTCCTTACCTTTTGATGTATTCTACAAACTTTCGTTTCAGTAATTTTGGTACCAATACACTAACCTCCCTTGTCCATTTGTTCTTTCAAAGCCTCCAATGAGAAAAACCCCAATTCTGAACCCAACAATCTGTATTACCTGTGTCAGTGTCTACACTCAGATACCTGAACACCCCTAAAGGGTGTCGGTATTCCTATGAATTCAATAAACAACCTCACCCACAATCTTAATATAATTCTCTAATCATGATCTAATTTCAATAACAAATATTTCACATTTCATCCATTATTTACAAAGCATGATACCCTTTCTACACTCTTCACTCTCACAGATGATTGCATTGTACTTCACTGAAGTGATTGAAACTGTCAGAAAGAAATTCCTTCCAACATTCTGCTGCCAAAATATGTCACTAACCGGCATTTGGACCAATCTTCTCCTCCTGCTTTCTGGTACAAAAGAAATACGTGTTTCTCTTCCTCTTGAAGGCCAATATGTCTACATGTTATCTGTGTCCCATCCCTCTCACATTCTCCAGAAAGTAAGCTAACATTTAATGCTTTAGCTTTCAGAGCCTCTGTGACCCACAAAGTTTTACTGTGACCCACAATAAGAAATATATAATTACATTGCAACCCAATACATACATCTACTATATGTGTCATATATAATATATACACTAGATTTAAGTATCTTGTATAAATATACAAAATAGATCTAACTGTGGATTGCAGTGGACAATTTATACAAATAACCAGAACAAAATTTCTTAAGATTATCTTATGATGCATGATACACTGATATTTTTTCTTCTTTTCTTTTCCTTTTTTCTCCTTTAATGCTGGTCCCCACTCACTAATGTTACAACACACTAATGAGTCATAACTTGCAGTTTGAACCACAGTGAATTATTCTATTCCTCTATAACTTTATATTTAAATTCTTTCCTCTAAAAATTTTTAAAAAGCTTTCACCTCCAAGTGCTCCTTCAGCTCATATCTTCTACACACTTAGACTTACAAGAAAAGTTATTTTAGTCTCCACTTTTGTGTCCCATTAACTTCTCAGACCAATCTAACCTGTCTTCTGCCCCTCTAATCCAAACTTAAGGAAAGTTTCCATTAACTACCAGCAACTAAATTTAGTGGACCTGTTTCAGCCTCACCCTATTCAATATTTCAGCAGCATTTATTGGTTGGCCACTCCCTCTGTCTTGAAAGACAAATTTTTCCTGGCTTCCTTGAATACCACATTCCATTGATTTTCCTCCCTTCTCTCTGCTTACCTTCTTTCAGTGTCTTTTTTCTGTCTCCTCTGTCAGACTCTGAAATACCGAAGGCCATCTATTCATTTCTCTCTTCTCAGCATCTCTTTCTCGCTCCTCCTTTATCTCTTGCTCTAGTTCTTGCTCTCATTGTTGGAATTACCATCTGTATTTAGGAGACAAGTGAGGTGTCCTATTTGTAGGCTAGAGAAGTCTAGACATTAGCTATATAATAAGACTTCCTTCCCCTTGAGAATATACAAATGTCCTTAATAATTAAGAATCCAAATCTTCTCCCGAATCACTTCCAGGCATATGCAGTTACATAACAGAGAACTACTGCTGTTTATATTCTAGACTCATGATCCTGACTGCATTAGCACATTTAGGATTGACTGTATAATTTTTGATGTGTCAAAGAATATCAAGAGTTCATCTGCATTTCCTATTTAGCTAAATTCAAGGTTCCTTTTCTCCCTATAAGACGTATGTATCTCTGGAAGTTAACAGCTTCTCTTGGAAGTCAGCTGGAAGCCTTTGAAAGTTACATGCTCAGTATCTGAGGCATAGATTTTCGTGATGTATGAATCATCACACCAACCTTTCCTAGCTTTGAAAATTCTGTGATCTCTTCCAAGAGATTTGGCAATTTCTCCTATCTTTAATTACATTGTCTGGAGTGTGATCAGAAATCCTTTTTCAAATGTCTCAATGAGAAAATGAAACTCATCTTTATATTCTTGTGTATTTTTATCTAATTGGGTACGATGTCACTTGGTTGATGCTTTGAAAATGTGCAGATAATGCCCCAGCAACAAATATTTGCTAAATTTATAAATTTTCATCTTGCAGATCCATGTTATGCTCTTCTGAATCCAATGCTTTTCATTTCAGTGTTGCATCCCAGTGTAATAACTTTTATGAATTTTGGGCTGCAATTATGGCTCCAAATTAAATTAAAATTCAATTTCCTGTTTGGTTACCAATTTGCAAGTGAGCTAGCTGAATTGATAATTAGATAAATATTCACCAACACATAGTTAGGTTCACAGGCAGGGAAGACCATGTGGCAACTTACTGCCTTACCAATGTTTTGGGGTCAAAATGGATTATGATTAAAAACTGGCCAGAGGACCAGAATAAGAAGGCATCCAGATGGCAAACAGACACATGAAAAGATGCTCAATATCACTCATCAGGGAAATGCAAATCAACACCACAATGGGATATCACTCCATGCCTGTTAGAATGGCTAACATCAAGAAAACAAGAAGCAACAAGTGTTGGCAAGGATGTGGAGAAAAAGGAATCCTTGTGCACTGTTGGTGGGAATGTAAATTGGTACAGCCACTGTGCAAAACAGTATGGAGTTTCCACAAAAAAATTTAAAATAGAAATCCTACAGGATCCAATAATTCCACTATTGGGTATTTACCTAAGGAAAACAAAAACACTAACTCGAAAGGATTTGTGCACCCTTAGGTTTTTTGCAGCCTTATTTACAGTAGCCAAGCCATGAGAGCAACGTAAGTGCCCATCAGCAGGTGAATGGATAAGGAAAATGTGGTATATATACACAATGGAATATTCCACCACCATAAAAAAGGTTGAGATCCTCCATTTGAGACAACATGGATGGAGGTAGAGAGTATTATGCTAAGTGAAATAAGTCAGACTGAGAAAGACAAATACCATATGTTTCTAATAAATGGAATCTTAAACAATGAATAAACAAAAAGCAGAATCAGAACTATAAATACAGAGAACAAGCTGATAGTGCCAAGGGTAGGGTTTGGGGGCTGGACAACATGAGTGAAGGGGAGAGGGAGATACAGTTCTCTAGTTATAGAAAGAATAAGTCAGGGGAGTGAAAAGCAGAGTATAAGGAATACAGTAAATGATATTGTAATAGTGAGGTAATGGGACAGATGGTAGCTATATTTGTGGTGATCATAGTATAATGTCTAAACTTGTCAAATCACTAAGTTGTACACCTGAGACTAATGTAACATTGTGTGTCAATTATACTAAAAAAAAAAAACCACGAAAAAACCAAAGGGTACTGAAAATGGCAACATCACAAACCAATAATAAATGATGTTACCTTAAAAAAATTTCAACATGGATTGTACAATGGACCTCAATTTCAAGATGTTAAAATGTAGAGACAGTCCATCTCTGAATCAAATAAAAACATCCCTCACTAAAATTTGCTCATTAAATGAATTAATAAAATAGCAAAGAATTAGTATACATTTTGGTTTTCATGGTTTAGTTGTTAGGGAGACAAGCAATTATAAAATTATAGTGACATGCTGTTAACTACATGGCTCAAACTGAGTGGAAGAAAGAGCCCAAATTATTGGGTCATCTCTAAAAAAGGGTCAGCTGAATTTTATATTTGGAATGTTTTACACAATAGTAGAAGTGTACTTATTGAAAAACATCAAGTCCTGTTAATAATTATTACTGAAGTTACTAACAACAACAACAACAACAAAAAAAACAACTTTTATCTCTGATTGGACTAATTCATGTATGTTAAGAGAATCAACAATCAAAATTTGACTTGAGTATAGAAATACCCTTTAAAACGTATTAGTACAAGCCAAATAATTTTCAACTCTAGTAGGCTTCTTTGATCGTAATACATTGTTCTCCTGATTCTTTTTGTTTCAACATGGCTAGTCAGGAAATAACCTCCACAGTAAAGGCAGTGCCTTTACTAGCCCAACAAGGGGAGTTCAAAAAAGGGACAGCCGTTCTGAGAGAGAGTCCCAAAATCATGTTAAAGATGTTTACATAGTAGGACGGTTCCTACATATGTAATCAAATTTGGCCACTGTAATGACCAAATAATTTCCCCAATTATGTAATTTCCGATAGTGGTTGTGTTAATCTACTGATTGGATTGGCAAAGGGATATGAGATAGTAAAATATAACCTGTGGAATCAATTGACACGAAGATAGGCACTGGTCAGCCAACCTCGTAATATCATTTCCCTTCTAAAGAAACAATATTGAGGAAAGATTAAACGCTCAGACTTTTGAGTCAGATTGTGTAGTTTCAATGGTAACTTTACCCTTTTTAGCTGTGGGATCTTGGGCAAGTTACTTGCATTCTCTGTCCTTTAGTTATTTCTGTAAAAGAGGGAAAATAATAGTCCCTACCTTATAAGGGTATTTATATGAGCAAATGATATAATACAAATAAAGACTAGAATAGAACTGGAAAAAAACTTTTGATTCTGATATGGCAAATTTAATGTGAATGTTTTGTTTCCTCAACTGGTTAAGAAATTGCTTCAGGACAGGGGCCAAGCCTTAATTTTATTTTCACTTCCATTACTAGCATGCAGGAGGTATTCAGTGAATACCTGTTAAAAAATAACACAAAATGCATTATATCTTAGAAGAACATGATAGCATTAACTAGAATTCATATTCTAGATGACAAAGATCTGTGTGAATCCTTCAGAATAAAATAATTATACCAAAGCAATACTGTGGATAAATTACATATACCCATTTTTTTCAAATGCCTTCAGATATGTTTAGGCAGATATTATTTTCACAAGACTGTGTTGCTAGCTTTTAAATAGAAAAATTCAAGAGCATTTCCTAAATGATGTTTTGTGGACATATTTATGGGGTTATTGTCTATAAATTTTTTAAAAACTATAATTTAATTTATATGTTAAAATATTTAATGTAAGTATATTCTAGATTATCTGAAGACCATCTTAAATAAATCTAAGAACTGCTTTAAACACTCAATACCCAGTTTGTGTTTATGTTTATTATATTAACATCCAACTGCTTTTTATTGTACTGTGAGAAAAACTCACATTTACATAAACAATTTAATAAAATTTTATAATTATCTTTGGGAAACCTAAAGAGAAACAAAATGCAATCCATAAAAGAAAAATGGATAAATTGGACCTCATCAAAATTAAAACCTTTTGCCCTACAGAAGACTCGGTTAAGAGATTTGTAAGATGAACCACAGTCTGGGAGAAAATATTTGCAAACCACACAAAGGACTGGTATCTAGACTATAAAAAGGACAAAGAATAAGTATCTGGATTATATAAACAACTTGCAAAATTCAACTGTAAAGAATAATCTAGTTAGAAAATAGACAAGAGACTAACGGACATGTCACCAAGGGATAAAATAAAATGGGCCATCTATATATCACCAAAGAGGATAAACTGATGGCACGTGAAAAAATGTTCAACGTGATTTGCCATAAGAGAAATGAAAATTAAAACTACAATGAGATCTTAGTACATACCTATCAGATAGCTAAAATAAAAAATAGTCACAATACCAAATGCTGGCAAGCATGCAGAGAAACTGGATCACTCATACATCACTGGTGGGAATGTGAAATAGTACAGCCATTGTGGAACAGTTTGGCAGTTTTCATATAAGCTAAACACACACCTACTCTATGACCCAGCAGTTGCACTCGTGGACATTTATCCCAAAGAAATGAATACTTATGTTCATGCAAAAACCTATAGACAGATGTTCCTAGCAGCTTGATCTGTAGCAGCTAAAAACTGAAAACAAGCCAGATGTGCTTCAGCAGGTGAAAGATTAAACAAATTGTGGCACATACATACCATGGAACACTACCCATCACTTGGATAAGTCTCCAGGGAATTATGCTATGAGTGGGGGAAAAAAAAAGTAATCCTAAAAGATTTCANTTTTTTCCATTTCCGAAGGTAAGCAATAGCAACTCATGTTTAGAGCTTGTGAGAAAGCATACGTAAAAAAGAGATAACCAGAAATAGAGTTTTAAAAGGTACGGAAATAATATAAACTGAGACTTCAAAATAAGCACATGACCTGATACATGAAGAATGTACTGTAGGAAGGCAACAGTGGGAGAGGTAGACATACATTGTTTCTCCTTCCCAACATCCATTTCCTCATCTCTCGGAAATAGTGCCTTGATGTTCCTTTAGGGAATGATCTTTCCCATCTCTCTGTCCCTGTGGATTGGGTGGGGCTGCCCCACTTGAACCAGAATTTCACATAGCTGCTTTTGAAAAATAAGAGTAGTGTCTCCCTCTGGTCCAGCACCTGGGATGCCCATAGGACCCAGGCCAGATTCATGAGAGCCCTACCTTAGGGTTTCACTGGAGCAAAAAATTGGAAAAGAGAAGTGAGCTTTCTCTGGGATGGAAAACTTNATTGGAAAAGAGAAGTGATCTTTTCTCTGGGATGGAAAACTTTTCTAAAATGAAGTCAATGCAGTTATGAGGCATTTGATGTAATCTAGAAAGGGCTAATGGGTGGCTTGATTTAGATGGGTGGAAGGAGATAGAGAGGAGTAAGCCTATGGCAAACATATCTTTGAAGTAGATTTGACTGACCTTCCTAATGACATAAATAGAAACAATGAAGAAAATACATCAACTTTTGCTTTATGAGTCAGGGTGATGGACAGTGATGCCAAATAGTGTGAGGAAAGGCAAAAAGAAAAAAGAAAAAAACTCAGTTTGGTGAATAGGGAACTCAACAAATCTCTTCTTACACTTGTTAAATTTGAGAGAACGTTGCCCCTTTTGAGTGGATATGTCAGGAAGACAATTGGATATATGAATCTGAATCTTAGGAGAGTATATGAACTGTATGTATAGGTTGAATTTGAAATAGGTATGAGGTGAGTACAGAGAACTTAAGGGGGCCCAGATCAAGCCTGAAGAAATTCCAACAAAGTAAACTGAAAAGGAGCAGAGGATGAGACAAAAGATAACAATTGTCAAATATTCATTATAATCCTTTTACAAATATGAATCATAAAGAAGAATCTTAGATGTTTAATTTAAAAATGTTAAAAATGGCCTTTGCTGTCAAAAAACACCTGCAGTCCGTCAGGACCATTAAAGCAAATGTCTAGATGAAGTTACCACTTTATTGTTATTTAGAAAATTATGTGTTCTGAAATGTCTATTCGCTTCTCCTGAGGAAAGTTTTCCACTTGACCATTTATTCCCAGAAAAAAAATAAATACCAGAGATTCTGAATTCTTCATGAAGCTACTGCATCTTTCTAATCCAGAAACTAATTTCGCTTCATTTTGAGGGCTGTGAGAGAAAGTCAAGGAGGGCTGCTACAGAGCAGAGGCCAAGCGAGGGAGGACTGCATCAGTAAGTTGTCATAAAAGTGTGAATTTTCACAGAAATAATTCTAAATTTAGACATAAAATAATTTTTTATACTACGGTACCATAAAGCCATTAGTTGGTGCTTTAATGACTCATCATGGTTTCATTTTTTGTATCATAAGAAATATTCAAAATGGCAAATTACATGAAGTAGTAGGCACCTAACAGCAATACGATATATTTATAAGGCAACGTGACTCCATGTATTAGGCTGAGGTGTATCGCTCTACAGTCTATAAGTCCCTGGACTGAAAGGAAGACAGGATAGTTTCCATTTAACAAAACCTTGTTAGATGCTGCAGTAAATAAGAGAGAATCACTGCTCTTATTGACTTCAAATTCAAGTAAACAAAACAAGTAAACAAGAATGTATTAGCTTAGGGGATGCCTGGGTGACTCAGTTGGTTAAGCATCTGCCTTCAGCTCAGGTCATGATCCCAGGGTCTTGGGATTGAGTCCCACATCAGGCTCCTTGCTCAGTGGGGAGCCTGCTTTTCCCTCTGCCTGCCACTCCCCTGCTTGAGCTCTCTCTCTCTCTCTGACAAATAAAAAAATACAGTCTTTTTTAAAAGATAAAGAAGGTAATAGCTTAGATAATAATAATGACCTTTATGAAAATAGAGAAACCACAGTGATTGGGGTGCGGGGGTAGTTATACCAATTGGGTATGTTTGGGAATTATGGTCAATGTGCATCCTCCCTTACTTCCATGAGAGACCACGTGGCTTGTCCTCATTTACCCATAGTTGCTGGTCACAGTTGCTCTCATTGTAGCTGATGACATGAGAAGGAAAAGAAATAGCTCACCTAGAATATCTTTCTTCCAGATCACATATGCATGAATTCTGTAACGCCAAAATATCCTTCCTTCCTCAAAAAACTATTGCTACTAAATTCACTATCTGCCTCATCTCCACATCGTCTATCCCAGCTTCTGTGAGGAGTCTGTGTGAACTGTGTGCCACTGTGGCAGTGGCACTGTGAAGATCTAAGTTCTGTTAGCTATTTCTCGTTCTGTTCTCTTGTCTGTGATTCTCAGTATGTCTGCTCCCTCACCTCCCATTCCACTCATACCTTATTTTCCTCCAAAATAATTCCACTGGAATTTCTGAAACTCTCCTTACAACACCACCAGCTTCCCCAAACATTATTTTAACTGAAAAATAGGTGACTATCAAGAAACCGTCTACAGCTCCCGCAAATAGAGGTTGTTCATTTAAAATTCTAGGAAAAAATAACCAATAATATCAGCAAACGTTTATTGTGCATTTCCTATATGCAAGCACTAACCTAGATTGTACATGAATTTATGTCATGAATACACTTCATAAATTCATTTCATTTAATTACTACAGCACTCCCATGAGGTAGATACTTTTATTCATATTTTAGAGATATGAAGCTGAGGCGGAGAGGGATTAAGTAACTTTCTCAAGGTCACAGAAGTATAGAGAGATGAAGCCAGCAAGGGAACCCAGACGGTCTGATTCCAGAGCTGATGCTCTTGGGCAATTCTCTCTTCTTTGATAGCTCCTGGGTTAGAAATGGAGCTTGAGCTCTCATTGTTGCCTTGCTCCACAAAAGTTCTCCTGTATCTTTCAAAAACTCCTGTTCCTTGTTATTTTCATCCACCATGCTCCTGGCCAATTCATTTCATCTATTAAAGATTTTGGTACCTAGCGCAGAGTATCCCTTTCCTCCTCAATTACTGCTCATCTCAGGAAATTCAGTGTCCACATGGACAGTCTACCCAACATCATATTCTAATGGTTCCGTGACTTCCTTAACATTAACACTATATTTCACATTATCTCCCACTAATCCCTTATAACTTGTCACTGAAAAAATTCCTACTTTCCAAATCACAGACATTTTCCTCTCTGGTGAAAATTCCATGTGCCTACTCGGGAGCCCCAATTCTCACTGTTCTTCAGTGTTCGAGCCTTCAGCTCCACTGACCTCTTCACTTTTTTCCCCAAAATATCAAACTCCTTACCTTTTGATGTATTCTACAAACTTTCGTTTCAGTAATTTTGGTACCAATACACTAACCTCCCTTGTCCATTTGTTCTTTCAAAGCCTCCAATGAGAAAAACCCCAATTCTGAACCCAACAATCTGTATTACCTGTGTCAGTGTCTACACTCAGATACCTGAACACCCCTAAAGGGTGTCGGTATTCCTATGAATTCAATAAACAACCTCACCCACAATCTTAATATAATTCTCTAATCATGATCTAATTTCAATAACAAATATTTCACATTTCATCCATTATTTACAAAGCATGATACCCTTTCTACACTCTTCACTCTCACAGATGATTGCATTGTACTTCACTGAAGTGATTGAAACTGTCAGAAAGAAATTCCTTCCAACATTCTGCTGCCAAAATATGTCACTAACCGGCATTTGGACCAATCTTCTCCTCCTGCTTTCTGGTACAAAAGAAGTACGTGTTTCTCTTCCTCTTGAAGGCCAATATGTCTACATGTTATCTGTGTCCCATCCCTCTCACATTCTCCAGAAAGTAAGCTAACATTTAATGCTTTAGCTTTCAGAGCCTCTGTGACCCACAAAGTTTTACTGTGACCCACAATAAGAAATATATAATTACATTGCAACCCAATACATACATCTACTATATGTGTCATATATAATATATACACTAGATTTAAGTATCTTGTATAAATATACAAAATAGATCTAACTGTGGATTGCAGTGGACAATTTATACAAATAACCAGAACAAAATTTCTTAAGATTATCTTATGATGCATGATACACTGATATTTTTTCTTCTTTTCTTTTCCTTTTTTCTCCTTTAATGCTGGTCCCCACTCACTAATGTTACAACACACTAATGAGTCATAACTTGCAGTTTGAACCACAGTGAATTATTCTATTCCTCTATAACTTTATATTTAAATTCTTTCCTCTAAAAATTTTTAAAAAGCTTTCACCTCCAAGTGCTCCTTCAGCTCATATCTTCTACACACTTAGACTTACAAGAAAAGTTATTTTAGTCTCCACTTTTGTGTCCCATTAACTTCTCAGACCAATCTAACCTGTCTTCTGCCCCTCTAATCCAAACTTAAGGAAAGTTTCCATTAACTACCAGCAACTAAATTTAGTGGACCTGTTTCAGCCTCACCCTATTCAATATTTCAGCAGCATTTATTGGTTGGCCACTCCCTCTGTCTTGAAAGACAAATTTTTCCTGGCTTCCTTGAATACCACATTCCATTGATTTTCCTCCCTTCTCTCTGCTTACCTTCTTTCAGTGTCTTTTTTCTGTCTCCTCTGTCAGACTCTGAAATACCGAAGGCCATCTATTCATTTCTCTCTTCTCAGCATCTCTTTCTCGCTCCTCCTTTATCTCTTGCTCTAGTTCTTGCTCTCATTGTTGGAATTACCATCTGTATTTAGGAGACAAGTGAGGTGTCCTATTTGTAGGCTAGAGAAGTCTAGACATTAGCTATATAATAAGACTTCCTTCCCCTTGAGAATATACAAATGTCCTTAATAATTAAGAATCCAAATCTTCTCCCGAATCACTTCCAGGCATATGCAGTTACATAACAGAGAACTACTGCTGTTTATATTCTAGACTCATGATCCTGACTGCATTAGCACATTTAGGATTGACTGTATAATTTTTGATGTGTCAAAGAATATCAAGAGTTCATCTGCATTTCCTATTTAGCTAAATTCAAGGTTCCTTTTCTCCCTATAAGACGTATGTATCTCTGGAAGTTAACAGCTTCTCTTGGAAGTCAGCTGGAAGCCTTTGAAAGTTACATGCTCAGTATCTGAGGCATAGATTTTCGTGATGTATGAATCATCACACCAACCTTTCCTAGCTTTGAAAATTCTGTGATCTCTTCCAAGAGATTTGGCAATTTCTCCTATCTTTAATTACATTGTCTGGAGTGTGATCAGAAATCCTTTTTCAAATGTCTCAATGAGAAAATGAAACTCATCTTTATATTCTTGTGTATTTTTATCTAATTGGGTACGATGTCACTTGGTTGATGCTTTGAAAATGTGCAGATAATGCCCCAGCAACAAATATTTGCTAAATTTATAAATTTTCATCTTGCAGATCCATGTTATGCTCTTCTGAATCCAATGCTTTTCATTTCAGTGTTGCATCCCAGTGTAATAACTTTTATGAATTTTGGGCTGCAATTATGGCTCCAAATTAAATTAAAATTCAATTTCCTGTTTGGTTACCAATTTGCAAGTGAGCTAGCTGAATTGATAATTAGATAAATATTCACCAACACATAGTTAGGTTCACAGGCAGGGAAGACCATGTGGCAACTTACTGCCTTACCAATGTTTTGGGGTCAAAATGGATTATGATTAAAAACTGGCCAGAGGACCAGAATAAGAAGGCATCCAGATGGCAAACAGACACATGAAAAGATGCTCAATATCACTCATCAGGGAAATGCAAATCAACACCACAATGGGATATCACTCCATGCCTGTTAGAATGGCTAACATCAAGAAAACAAGAAGCAACAAGTGTTGGCAAGGATGTGGAGAAAAAGGAATCCTTGTGCACTGTTGGTGGGAATGTAAATTGGTACAGCCACTGTGCAAAACAGTATGGAGTTTCCACAAAAAAATTTAAAATAGAAATCCTACAGGATCCAATAATTCCACTATTGGGTATTTACCTAAGGAAAACAAAAACACTAACTCGAAAGGATTTGTGCACCCTTAGGTTTTTTGCAGCCTTATTTACAGTAGCCAAGCCATGAGAGCAACGTAAGTGCCCATCAGCAGGTGAATGGATAAGGAAAATGTGGTATATATACACAATGGAATATTCCACCACCATAAAAAAGGTTGAGATCCTCCATTTGAGACAACATGGATGGAGGTAGAGAGTATTATGCTAAGTGAAATAAGTCAGACTGAGAAAGACAAATACCATATGTTTCTAATAAATGGAATCTTAAACAATGAATAAACAAAAAGCAGAATCAGAACTATAAATACAGAGAACAAGCTGATAGTGCCAAGGGTAGGGTTTGGGGGCTGGACAACATGAGTGAAGGGGAGAGGGAGATACAGTTCTCTAGTTATAGAAAGAATAAGTCAGGGGAGTGAAAAGCAGAGTATAAGGAATACAGTAAATGATATTGTAATAGTGAGGTAATGGGACAGATGGTAGCTATATTTGTGGTGATCATAGTATAATGTCTAAACTTGTCAAATCACTAAGTTGTACACCTGAGACTAATGTAACATTGTGTGTCAATTATACTAAAAAAAAAAAACCACGAAAAAACCAAAGGGTACTGAAAATGGCAACATCACAAACCAATAATAAATGATGTTACCTTAAAAAAATTTCAACATGGATTGTACAATGGACCTCAATTTCAAGATGTTAAAATGTAGAGACAGTCCATCTCTGAATCAAATAAAAACATCCCTCACTAAAATTTGCTCATTAAATGAATTAATAAAATAGCAAAGAATTAGTATACATTTTGGTTTTCATGGTTTAGTTGTTAGGGAGACAAGCAATTATAAAATTATAGTGACATGCTGTTAACTACATGGCTCAAACTGAGTGGAAGAAAGAGCCCAAATTATTGGGTCATCTCTAAAAAAGGGTCAGCTGAATTTTATATTTGGAATGTTTTACACAATAGTAGAAGTGTACTTATTGAAAAACATCAAGTCCTGTTAATAATTATTACTGAAGTTACTAACAACAACAACAACAACAAAAAAAACAACTTTTATCTCTGATTGGACTAATTCATGTATGTTAAGAGAATCAACAATCAAAATTTGACTTGAGTATAGAAATACCCTTTAAAACGTATTAGTACAAGCCAAATAATTTTCAACTCTAGTAGGCTTCTTTGATCGTAATACATTGTTCTCCTGATTCTTTTTGTTTCAACATGGCTAGTCAGGAAATAACCTCCACAGTAAAGGCAGTGCCTTTACTAGCCCAACAAGGGGAGTTCAAAAAAGGGACAGCCGTTCTGAGAGAGAGTCCCAAAATCATGTTAAAGATGTTTACATAGTAGGACGGTTCCTACATATGTAATCAAATTTGGCCACTGTAATGACCAAATAATTTCCCCAATTATGTAATTTCCGATAGTGGTTGTGTTAATCTACTGATTGGATTGGCAAAGGGATATGAGATAGTAAAATATAACCTGTGGAATCAATTGACACGAAGATAGGCACTGGTCAGCCAACCTCGTAATATCATTTCCCTTCTAAAGAAACAATATTGAGGAAAGATTAAACGCTCAGACTTTTGAGTCAGATTGTGTAGTTTCAATGGTAACTTTACCCTTTTTAGCTGTGGGATCTTGGGCAAGTTACTTGCATTCTCTGTCCTTTAGTTATTTCTGTAAAAGAGGGAAAATAATAGTCCCTACCTTATAAGGGTATTTATATGAGCAAATGATATAATACAAATAAAGACTAGAATAGAACTGGAAAAAAACTTTTGATTCTGATATGGCAAATTTAATGTGAATGTTTTGTTTCCTCAACTGGTTAAGAAATTGCTTCAGGACAGGGGCCAAGCCTTAATTTTATTTTCACTTCCATTACTAGCATGCAGGAGGTATTCAGTGAATACCTGTTAAAAAATAACACAAAATGCATTATATCTTAGAAGAACATGATAGCATTAACTAGAATTCATATTCTAGATGACAAAGATCTGTGTGAATCCTTCAGAATAAAATAATTATACCAAAGCAATACTGTGGATAAATTACATATACCCATTTTTTTCAAATGCCTTCAGATATGTTTAGGCAGATATTATTTTCACAAGACTGTGTTGCTAGCTTTTAAATAGAAAAATTCAAGAGCATTTCCTAAATGATGTTTTGTGGACATATTTATGGGGTTATTGTCTATAAATTTTTTAAAAACTATAATTTAATTTATATGTTAAAATATTTAATGTAAGTATATTCTAGATTATCTGAAGACCATCTTAAATAAATCTAAGAACTGCTTTAAACACTCAATACCCAGTTTGTGTTTATGTTTATTATATTAACATCCAACTGCTTTTTATTGTACTGTGAGAAAAACTCACATTTACATAAACAATTTAATAAAATTTTATAATTATCTTTGGGAAACCTAAAGAGAAACAAAATGCAATCCATAAAAGAAAAATGGATAAATTGGACCTCATCAAAATTAAAACCTTTTGCCCTACAGAAGACTCGGTTAAGAGATTTGTAAGATGAACCACAGTCTGGGAGAAAATATTTGCAAACCACACAAAGGACTGGTATCTAGACTATAAAAAGGACAAAGAATAAGTATCTGGATTATATAAACAACTTGCAAAATTCAACTGTAAAGAATAATCTAGTTAGAAAATAGACAAGAGACTAACGGACATGTCACCAAGGGATAAAATAAAATGGGCCATCTATATATCACCAAAGAGGATAAACTGATGGCACGTGAAAAAATGTTCAACGTGATTTGCCATAAGAGAAATGAAAATTAAAACTACAATGAGATCTTAGTACATACCTATCAGATAGCTAAAATAAAAAATAGTCACAATACCAAATGCTGGCAAGCATGCAGAGAAACTGGATCACTCATACATCACTGGTGGGAATGTGAAATAGTACAGCCATTGTGGAACAGTTTGGCAGTTTTCATATAAGCTAAACACACACCTACTCTATGACCCAGCAGTTGCACTCGTGGACATTTATCCCAAAGAAATGAATACTTATGTTCATGCAAAAACCTATAGACAGATGTTCCTAGCAGCTTGATCTGTAGCAGCTAAAAACTGAAAACAAGCCAGATGTGCTTCAGCAGGTGAAAGATTAAACAAATTGTGGCACATACATACCATGGAACACTACCCATCACTTGGATAAGTCTCCAGGGAATTATGCTATGAGTGGGGGAAAAAAAAAGTAATCCTAAAAGATTTCATGTTATAAAATTCCACTCGTAATGTTGTAGACATGGCAAAAGTATAGAAACCACATTAGTGGTTGTTAAGGATTACGGAAGGTTGGAGGAACTGGAGAGCTTTTAAAAAGGTACAATAGGGGGACACCTAGGTGGCTCAGTTGGTTAAGCATCAGGCTCTTGATTTTGGCTTAGGTCATGATCTCGGGGTTGTGATTAAGATTCTTTCTCACTGTCTGCCCCTTCCCTCTCCCTCTCTAAAAAAAGGGGGGGTATAATAGGTACTCTGGTAGTGATGAAATTGTTTTGTATCTTCATTGTGATAGCAGTTACATGAACTGATATATGGGACAAAATTGCATACAACTAAATGCAGACACACAAATGCACACATGCAAGGAGTACAGGTAAAACTGGGGAAATTGAAAAAGATGAATTGGTTGTATCAAACTCAATTTCCTCATCATGGTATCTATATTATAGTTTTATAAAATATCACCATGTGAGGAGAAACCATGTAAAAGTTCCATGGAATCCCTCAGCATTATCTTTTTACAGCTACGTGTGAATCTTCAATCATCACAAAATTAGAACTTAGTTAAAATTTTTTAAAGATTCATTTATTTTAGAGAGAGAGAGAGCATGAGCATAAGTGTGGGGAGGGGCAGAGGGAGAGGAGAGAGAGAATAACAGACACCCCCATTGAGCATGGAGCTGAGGGCATTGAGGCTCGATCTCAAGACCCTGAGATCATGACCTGAGCCGAAACCAAGACTGGATACTCAACTGACTGAGCCACCCAAGGGCTCCGTTTAAATATTTTTTAAAACTTCCTCTATAGAATAAAAGTAGCTTTCAAATATTGCCCCCTCTCCTTTTTTTCTGATCAACTTTCTCTGTGAAACTTTAATATATAAATTACTTAACAAATATGCATCAGGCATTTGCAGAATTATATAATGACATTGTATTAGGCACTTAGAAGTAAAAGGAAGATTTAACTTCAGCTACAAGAGAACACTTACTGAGAAGGTAATAGCAATTAATTACACAACAACTACAACATATATTAGTACTCTATTGTGTTAAATCTGTAATGCCCAAATACTATACAGTAAACTTATTTTAAATGCTTTAGACAGAGCCCCAGAACATGAGCTCTGGATTTAAAATGGTTGGGCTTGAATTAAGTCTTTGCAACCTACAGCTGTGATAACTTAGGTGAGTTAATTAACTCTTTTATGCCTCATTTTCCTAATCTGAAAACTTGGAATAATAAAGTGCCCATCTCAGTTCTTGTGAGGATTATTTAATGGAAAGAGCTGGAACAGGGTAAGCAGTGAAGGGTTTTTTGTTATCGTTGTTGTTGTTTTTAGATTTTATTTATTTATTTATTTGATAGAAAGAGAGACAGGGAGCAAGACAGGGAACACAAGCAGGGGGAGTGGGAGAGGAAGAAGCAGGCTCACAGCGGAGGCACCTGATGCGGGGATTGATCCCAGAACGCCAGGATCATGCCCTGAGCTGAAGGCAGACCCTTAATGACTGAGCCACCCAGGCACCCCACAGTGAAGTGTTCTTGTTGTCGTGTGTAAATGAGTGCAAAAGAACAGAATGATCCCATATTCTTAGATATTATTAAAAAGCATAAAATCATATTTAGATAGACAAGTTTAAACATGCATGTATTTAAACATTATTTTGTTGACTTTTGCAGTTTTTGAAGAGCCTTGGAGTGTCAGTTTTTAATAAATATGGAATACTCTGTTATGGAAATATATGTTGATCAAACTGCTCTTAACTTCTGGACTTGTAGTTTGTGTAGCTAGTTTCAGACATATTTACTTATTTCCAATGATGAAAAATGAACTGAACCATTATGAAATAGATACTCAAAAGTTTAACGAATGACGTATTCTTTACATTAGATCTTGAAAATGGCAGTGCTACCAGTAAAAGATTAGTATTCATAAAAACAGAGTAATTATTTACTTCTTAAAACATTTGAAACTGAAATGGCTGCATTTCTTTTTTAAATTTTATTATAAATAAAAATATATTCTGAACTGGTCCCATTAAAGTCTGATGTCCTTCAGAGTTCCTAGCATATGTTTTCTGCTTCCCTCTTATTTATTTTTTCCTTTTCATTATATTAGTCCCCTTGCTTTTCCACTTCTCAGCTTATAGAATTATTTTTCCAGAGAAGTAATATGTATGAATAAAAAATATATTATAGAGCCTGACAACACTTCATAACATTTTTTCTTTCCGAAATTCTTTGAAAATCATCATTACTTCTATTATTTGATAGGTCAGTAAAATGTGACTGCATTTTATTAAAAGAATCATGTTACCTGCACTGGTCACATTATTTTTTAACTTCTACTTTCCAATGGCAACTGTGTAGAAGTTGCTATTTTATTTAAGCTGTACCAAGTACAGCTTATGGTAGAGGCCTATTAGGCTCCTAGTCAACTCAACCACTGTATAAAATTACTCCCAAGGGCATATTTTTTAATGCTGTTTCCAGGCTGGTTTTGAATAACTGAAGTGTTCACACTTCCCATGGGAAGATATTTCATAGCATGATTTTAGTATTGGAACATTTTTCCTGAGACTATATTTATTTAAAACTTCTGTCCTTGTTTTACAATACTGTTTCTCTTCAGTTCTCAAACATACTCTGCTTTGGTTTTTATGAATTCCTCATTCAATTATCTCATGACCAACTCATGAGGATTTTATCACTAATATTTCCCACAAAATAATTTGCATTGTCTTAGTCATTCAAAGAAGTGGGAAAAAAAAGCCTAAGCATATATTATTCAGAGCAACAGATAATTGACCAAATATATGATTTTTAAATATCTACTTAAGTGATATCTCTTAAGCTGACTCATTTTGCAGACTCTAAGAAAAAGTACATTATAAATAGAGTTTAGACATCAAGGAGAAACATTGCTAAGACACAAAATGATTGAAAAAAAATAAGAAAGAATTGGTTATCCATACAACAAGCCAGCCCTGGACATTAGCTCAATCTTTAACTATCTGAAAGCGATTGTTCTATATATTCTTTTTTTCTAAGATTGGCCAACAAAGGAATATAAACTTTCAGTCTTTAAGATTTTGATGACTATGACTGGTACAAATATGCAAGACAAATACATTTGTAAATCGATAAAACTCTAGGTGTAGTAACATTGTGATATGTAAAATTTGATGCAAGCACATTGGATTTGGCAGAAATAATGGTCATCAAAGAAAATTCCAGTAGCCCGCGTTATAAATGATGATATGTTATACATGTAAAAAACAATCAATGGATCCAAGTTAGTTAAAAACTTAATGAGAAAAAAATCATATTAATGAAAATAATGTCAGTAAATTTAAAATGAAAATGGCAAAACTGTGAATAGTTAACTGTGGAGAAAAAAATTGATCAATAGATTAAACTGATACAATTGGCATCTAGTCCCCCAAATATATTTTTTATTTTCCCCCAAGTATTTTCACACAGAAAAATAATCAGTTTTGTAATAATTCTGATTAAAACATTTAATATGCATGAACAAAAGGCATAATGATTTTAGGATCAAAATCTAAAGTTCAATACTTATTGGCGAAAAACATAAAAATATTCTGTATCTTTATTTAATACATGTAATTAAGACTTTCTGATTTTTAAAACCAAAAATAAATTATTTTAATGAGACTCAAGGTAGGGCCAATTATTCACTATTACTTCATTTAACAAAAGTATTTGCTGAGGAACTTGTTTTTTTAAGATTTATTTATTTATTAGAGAAAGAGAGAGCACAAGCACGGGAGAGGGGGTGATGAGCAGATGGAGAGGGAGAGAGAATCCCAAGGAGACTCCGAGCTGAGCCTGAGATTATGACTCTAGCCGAAACCAATAGTTGGCGGCTTCAACAACTGCACCATCTAGGTGTCCCTGCTGAAGAGCTCTTTTTTTTTCCTTACATATTTTTTAAAGATTTTATTTATTTATTTGTCAGAGAGAGTGAGAGAGAGGGAAGGCAGAGGGAGATGCAGGCTCCCTGGTGAGCAAGGAGCCCCATGTCGGGCTGGGATGATGATCTGAGCAGAAGGCAGAGGCTTAACTGGCTGAGCCACCCTGCTGAGGAACTCCTAATTGTCAACTTATGCTTAGTGATAAGAAGCAAAGGTGTCAGTATGGACATCAAAATCTGTGAAACTTATAGAGGATTGTATACTGTGATGATAATTTTTTAAAAAAAACTATATCCTTTTACATGAATGCTTCTAAAAAAAGTTTNAAAAAAAAAAAAACTATATCTGGGGATGTACTGTATGGTGATTAACACAATATAATAAAATAAAATTAAAAAAAAAAATAAAATAAAAAAAAATAAAAAAAACTATATCCTTTTACATGAATGCTTCTAAAAAAAGTTTACTAATATTTTTGCAAGCCTTTGTGGTTCACGACACATTTTTCCAAAAGTGTTTTCAACTGATACTCCTAACAATGTGTTTTTAGGTTAGAAAACATGTGGACCAGAGATGACATACATTTGCACTCAGCATCAGGTAGCCTTATTCCAAATCCCAGCTCTTCTCATTATTTGTTTTTGATTATTATATTAATACCCAGTGCTTTTCATATTTCTTAATTTTAGTCTTCTTATATACTGATAAAAACTCACATTATGAAAACAGTATAATAAAATTTTCCAAACCACTTTTTGGAAACTTAAAGAGAAACAAAGCAAAAATTAAATAAATGTTTCCTATAGACAAATCAAATTTAATTTACATTATGTTTAATAATAGGGAGTGGCTTGTGTTTTTAAAAAAGCAGTGGATTGAATGAAATTTTAAGAGAACTGAATAGATTTTCTAAAACTACTGAACCACATTAAAACAAAGAACCCTTTTCCCTGCCTGTAAGATTCTCTTATGTTATCAGACCATGAAAGATCATGTATGGGAAGGTTCTTCTCCAACCACCACCCCATTCATATTTGTCTTGCTTTCCTCCAGTATTCTATCTATATTGGTGGTGTTTTGGGAGATAACATTGTCTAACCTGTAGGTTCTAGACAGTGAGAAGTAACACTTGAACTAGAACATGTGATAAGGATAGCTCCAGTAGGAAGTAGAATTTGTTTTGGACCTTAAAGAATGTATAAGCTTTAAAGAAGAAGAGATTGGAGAAGAGAGAATGAAGTAAACAAAGTAATAAGGAAATCGTGGGGTGGATATATCAGGGCAAGAGGAAATAATTCAGTTTGATTCATGTATAAGCCACATGAAGTGTACTAATAAAGGATTGAGACATAGTGTAAAGATCCTTGAATGTAAACTTTACTTCTGCACCTAAAAACTTAACTATACTCAGAAGGAAAACAAAAACAAAAACAGGGGTGCCTGGATGTCTCAGCAGGTTGTGTCTGACTCTTGATTTCTGCTCAGGTCATGATGTCAGGGTTGTGAGTTGGAGCCTTAAGTGGGGCTCTCTGCTCAGCAAGGAGTCTGCTTGAGATTCTCTCTCTCTATCTCTCTCAAATGAATTTTAAAAATAAAATCTTAAAAAAAAAAAACCTCTCTTTATGTATAAACAAATACTTCACCTAGGTTTTTTTTTTAAACCACATCTGACCATTTCCAGAATCTTGTTATTTACTAATTTCCAGAAATTAGTTATTTACTATTTGTCTCATATTTTAGACCTGTCTTTGTCCACCAGGTTGTTTCTTCACAAATTATGCTTTAATCTCTTCCATTTCAAGTGAATCTTCTCACACGAAAAGTTCACGACGACTGCCACCCCTTCCTTGCTTCTCACCCCTCATTGTCATAGAGCAGTCAGGCTAAAGCTATTCTGGCAGAGGTCACCATCCAGGATACTAATTGCCAAATCCAATCGATTGTTCCTAGTTCTCTTCTCAGTTAATCATTCTGTAGAACTTGACAGTAAATTATTCCATTCATAAAAGTCATTCAGTTCTTGTCATATGTGGCACTATTCTCTGAATTCTTACACAGCTTGCCTTTCCTTTTATACAGCCAGTCTTCTTCAGTCTCATTTGCTGCCCCCTCCAGCTTTCCCATCTCGACTTATTATTAAGTGAATTGCAGTTACAAAAACAGGATGTGTCGGGGTGCCTGGGTGGCTCAGTCATTAAGCGTCTGCCTTCGGCTCAGGGTGTGATCCCAGCATTCTGGGATCGAGCCCCGCATCAGGCTCCTCTGCTGGGAGCCTGCTTCTTCCTCTCCCACTCCCCCTGCCTGTGTTCCCTCTCTCGCTGGCTCTCTGTCTCTCTGTCAAATAAATAAATAAAATCTTTAAAAAAAAAACAAAAACAAAAAACCAGGATGTATATTATGACCCTATTTATGATCTGTTATATATACATAGACAAATATTCAGAGTATGCACGTATAAGTTGTGTTTATGTTTCTCTCTCTCTCTCTCTCTCTCTCTTTCTCTCTCTCTCTATATATATATATTCTGGGTGAGTTTCACATTAATCATTTCTATAGTTCTTAAATTTTTTTTGCAATTATCATGTATAATTTTTTAAAAATGGGGACTCAATGAAAAAAATTCACCAGTTATATTTATATGCCCTTCAATTATACTTGTATGTTGACTCTTTATTCTCTCAAGCCCAAACATCTTCCCTGAATTCCAGACCTTGATGCCCCAAAGTCGAACTCATCTCTCACCTTCCTTCCTTTTTTGTGTCTCATCAGTCCCCAGATCAAACTTTCTCCAGGTAAGTGCTTTGTTGCAGCTGTATCTTTACATGTTGGTAATTCCCAAAATGAAAAGCTCCAAGGATTATCCACATTTTTATTCCTAGTGCCTATCATAGCAACTTGTACATAGAATATTGTTACTGAATAGGCTGAGTTGAATAAACTAAAAAGATTATTCTTTATTCCATATGGCTTGGGAAATTATTGAAGTGTTTTTTGTTTTGTTTATTTTTTGTTTTTTAGTTAAGTGACATGTTCAGATTTGTAATTTAAGATTAATCTGGAAGGATGTAAAGAAAATGAGTTTGAAATGAAGAGTATAAAAGAGAGGGGTATGTGTAGTCACAGAAACTCTAGGTACCAATGGTACAACCTTTCTAATGAAGTGGTACCTCCCAGGAAAAATAAAAATGTATCCCCCACTTGCCTTTTAACTTTGTAACTTTTAAAGATGTACAACATTTGGTCTAACTACTGTGTCCAATGATTCTAAAATAAATCTTTGCTGCCATCTTGTGGCAAAATATTTATATCTTATAACAAAGCTTAAGTTTTGGGAGCCTTGGTGAGTCCGTAGTTAACCATAGTTAAGTTGTTTCTTAGAAAGAAATAGATCCCAACTTAAAGGTTTTCCTTCTGCTGCTTTCATGCATACTAACTTTTCAGTCTACATGGACTTTGTATCTTTTTAAATATTGTTTTGTTAATTGTAATATAAATATCTCTAAATTCATTTCTATATTTACATTTTTGTTCACTTTTGCTGCAAATTCTACAGGCTGAAGAAAAAAATTCAGTTGTAATTGACCATCTTTTGAATTTGATTTGATTGTCTTTTCTTTTCCTATTGAGCACATACAAATTCATTCATTCAATTTATTCAACAAATACTTATTGAGTGCCTATTGTATGTCAGTCATTCTTCTAAGCATTCAGGAAATAATAGTGAATAAAGAGACAAAAATCCCTGCCTTCAACAATTTTACATGTTGGTTGGATATATAAAATGGATTTGTATGTCTCAATGCTCTTTAAAAACAATCTTTGTAATCCACTTTGACAAACTGCACAAGTTTAGAGTTTGGAATGAATGAAGATATACAAGAAATGATCATAAAAATGGGCTTTTTCTTTAGAAAAAAATGTAGAATACTCCAATATCAGGACAGTGCATATAAAATTTTGTAGAAACTGGAAGTCCTAGTGATTATTTCGCTATTTATAGGATGACAGGAAAATGGGTTACAAATGGATGAGTCAGCAACAAAATTTTAAATTTCGGTTATTCAAATCTGAACAAGTCATTTGGCACCCATATGCACCATCTAAAGAGCCAAAGTTTAATGAAAATTGAAATTGTTCGGAAAAGCTGTAATTGTAGACAATAAAGGAAATGTAATGTTATGGAAATGCCAGCAATGATTACACAAGGAAATCAATTCTTCCTAATCGACAATAGCTTCAAACTTTCAGCCTGTGAAGTTGTCTTTTCTTTTTTCTGTTAATAGAATTTAGTCAATAAAATTCTGAGAGATGATGAATTTCATTTTTTGAAGTTTTAACTTTAAAAAAGATATTCAGTAAAAATGCACATATTTCAATTTGGTTCAGCCTAGGTCCTCTCCAGAAGCAGAGCTAGAGACAAAAGCTTGTAGTTTATTTTAGGAATTAGTTTATCCTAGGAAATTATTCCAAGGAAGAGGAGTGGGAAACTGGGAAGACAAAAGAGGGAAATAAAATGGACTCCTAGGGTAAATCATTGAGCAGCATTATTACTGCAATAAGTAGCTGGTGGTCAGTTCCTCTAAGAACGCTTGTAGAATACACTTCAGAATTTTTTTTTCAAGTTTTTTTTTTCTCTTCCTTTTATGAAAATTATTAACATATAATGTATTATTTGTTTCAGGGGTACAGGTCTGTGATTCATCAGTCTTACACGATATACAGTGCTCACCACAACACATACCCTCCCCAATGTCCATCACCCAGCCACCCCATCCCTCCCATCCCCCTGCCCTCTAGCAACCCTCAGTTTGTTTCCTGAGATTAAGAGTCTTTATGCTTTGTCTCCCTCTCTGGTTTCCTCTTGTTTCCTTTTTTCCTCTGTCTGCCCTAGACACAGAATCAGAAGCATTTATCTACCAGTCCCCAGCCAAGCATTGGTCAAGGGTGGCACCTGCGTGTTTACTCCTCCCACTTCTACATTTGGTAGGCATCAGAATGGCTAACAGGCATCTTACACATTGGCCTGGGAGAAGCCTGGGACTGGACAGAGAATGGTACGTGATGCAGATGAAATGAGATGTCAGGTTATGTCCACAATGACTGGAGTAAAATGGTGGGCCATGAGAATGTGAGGTGGGATGCAAAATGTGTATGATTCTCGCCTTCTGTTTTGTTAGGCTATTAAAACTAATAAGGACATGATCTTAGATGGGAATTAAAAGTTAAAAATATAAATAAATGATAATTTATCAGAAGAAAATGTACTTCACAATTTACTAAACTACTTCCATTGGGATTGCTGCCTGTAGCAGAAATTCAAACATGGGGTAACATTAGAAAAGTTGTACTCTTCAAATAACTGTGTGCATGCATGCTAGAGTATAAACATTAATGTATTTTTTTAATATACAAAATTATCATCTCTAGTCTCTAATTAGTTGTTTTATTTCATCCCTTGCTTTATAGGGGTAAATTTCAACATAATTCTTGTTTGTAATCTTTTTTAATCTTTGTGGATTTTTTTGTTTGTTTTTTAGTTGCAATAGTCTAAGGACTTCAAAAGCTGAAGGGTTTTGGCAATCAAAAGTTATTAACTATTTCAGCTAAAGATGTTCAGTTAATTTTGAAAACAAAATGTAACCAAATTTTGGAAGAATCATTTACAAAATATGCAGTACTGTTGTAGGACATTTATACTGATTTACAGAGTAGTGAAATAAGTTCAGAACACTTTTTTCTTTTTAAATATTTATTTATTTTCTTAGAGAGAGTGCACACGAGCGAGGGGAGCTGCAGAGGGAGAGGGAAAGAGAATCTCAAGGAGACTCCACGCAGAGTGCATACCCCCACAGAGGAGGGCCCTGAGATCTGAGATCCTGACCTGAGCTGAAATCAAGCGTCAGAGCTAAACCCACTGAGCCGCCCAGGTGCCCCAAGTTCAGGACATTTCTAAAAGTTTGATTGCTGCAGGGAAGCAACAGGAAAAAGATGTACTTTCGTTCTGTTTTACATTTGATTCAACATAGGCTTGGTCACAAAAAAAAGAAATTCAGTTCTATATAAAAAATATTTGTAAATTCTGAACTTAGTATGAACTAAGTAAATTCTGAACTCTTAATATGAAATAAGGATTTTATATCCATTCAAGCCCTCCTTCAAGTTTCAGGGCTTTAGAAGAAGCTATTTTAAACATGTAAAAAATCATGGAATATTGTTTTCATAAATGATTCCTGTCAATTCTACTAGAAAATAAGCTTCATCTGACAAGAATGCCAGGAAACTTCAGCTGAAAGACTAGCAGCAACCAGTGAAAATATTTCTTAATATATTTATTATAAGTAAATACATTTAGATAGATTTGATAAATATATACATTTATATATTAACATATATAAAAATAATAAATACATTTATATAATAAATAATAAAGCTAGGATTCGGGGTGGAAAACTCATATGCAAATGCTACATTTTCTAACAAAGTAGAAAAAAACAAATAAAATGAGAGGAGAAGCACGAAAGAATAGTAGTAATCTCATTTATTGCCCTATAGGAAACAACTGAAAGTTAAAATCAAATCTGACAAAGTAGGAAAGCCCGAGTAAGAAAAAAGTAAGAGGTAATTAGGTACTAGTATACAGGGAACAATCTGAACAAAAACACAAATACTCCTAAATACCAAAAAAAGAGAAAATTAAGCAAAACAAAATTTGTTGATATAATTTGTTGCAATACCCTATTCAAATTTGTCCTTGTGGGTTTATTTTTTTTTTATTTTGTTTATTCCACAATTTTAGTGGGATCTGAAAAGGGAGATAAAACGTGTATGTTCAATATTACATGACTAATCAAAATAATTAATATCACTTTTTTTAAAAGATTTTATTTATTTATTCGACAGAGATAGAGACAGCCAGTGAGAGAGGGAACACAAGCAGGGAGTGGGAGAGGAAGAAGCAGGCTCCTAGCGGGAGAGCCTGATGTGGGGCTCGATCCCATAACGCCGGGATCATGCCCTGAGCCGAAGGCAGACGCTTAACCACTGTGCCACCCAGGCGCCCCTAATATCACTTTTTAAGCCCTGAGATTGGACTTCTTGCTATAGATGAATAGCCAAGTCAAGTCTATTTTGGAAGCCCAGAGATTTCCTGAAATGATTATTAGCTACTCCATTGCAGAACTAGAATCTGAATCCTGTTTTGAGTCCAAAGCTCCACACTTAACTATTCTATACAATTGTTTTCATAACAAGGGAACAATCACAAGATTATGTGTAACAGTATGTGCACGTTGGGGGAGGGGATGGACCTGGATTTAAGGGCTATATAAATTATGCGATGTTACCACCACAAAGTCTCTCAGTTTGTGGTAGTCAGCACTGGAGTGTGGGGATGGAGTGAAAGTGTGGCTGGGAATGGAGTATAATGTATTGTCTCTGTTTTCTTAAGAAGAATGATTTAGGAGTGCCCAGGTGGCTCAGTCAGTTAAGCTCCTACCTTCAGCTCAGGTCATGATCCCAGGGTCAAGCCCCACATTGGACTCCCTGCTCAGCCCGGAACCTGCTTCTCCCTCTCCTCCCAGCTCTTGCTCTCTATCTCTCTCTCAAATAGATAAATAAATAAATCTTTAAAAAACAAAGAATGATTTAATTTTGTAGTTTATTAAAATACCCAAAAGAGGAACACAGACTCCCATATACATTATGACTCCAATTCTTTGCGGTTTTTTTGTTGCTGTTTTTTTTTTGTTTGTTTCTTTTAACGTTCATACCAATACATAAATGCCCGAGTTGGGGGGAAAAAAAAACTGGAAATAAATTTACCAAAGATTTTTTTTAGTGATTCAGTACTTACTGCTGGGTGGTAGAATTATTGGTTTTGTTCTTAATATATTTCTGCATTTTCGAATTATCTACAAAAGTATTTATTGATTATAAAATGCTAGCTGAAAAAAAAATGACAAACATTAAAAGCATTTGAAAGGGTTTACTAATAATTCTTGTAATGTTGCAGTGATAGTAGGACACTCAGACCATGAATTTAACCACAACCTAAACTTTCTAAACGCCTTCATCAAACCATTTCTAATTGCGTAAGATTAATTTCCATGGTCTGCTCCTCCAATCAATGGCTGGTGAAACTGAAAATTGGTGCCACCTATTGGAAGCAACTGGCAGTATTTATCTTTAAAATTTTAAATTTATTTTAAAAGGCTTATGCCCTTTATTCCAGTACGCCACTTACCAAAACTTATCCAGAAGGTAAATCTAAAATAAGAAAAACAACATACAATAAGTTGAGGATTGAAGCTTATGTATGGTAAAGTTGATGATATTAAAGGAAGAATGGTCATAGTGCTAATTTACTCAACAGAGTATTACTTCATTTATAATGATTATGAAACAAAAATACTCAGGTTAAACGAAAAATAATATAGTGCATATATCCATGTTGAGATTACCACGTAAAAATGTAATACTTCTAGGTATATAAAGAGGAAGGGAATATGGTAAAACGACGTCTTTTTTATTGGGGTGGGAAGATTTTGAGCCCATCTCTCATTGACAGACTTGGTATCACTAGAAACATTGTAAAGCTTTTTACTTCTATTTAAGAACTACTGATATTACTATTTTAAAACTGTCAGTATACCTGCTATCCAGAAGAGTTTGCTTTCATTTCAAATGTCCCAAGTTTGGGAAATATACAAGTTGCAGCTGGTATCCTTAATGTGTGCTCGTTAGTGTATTACCACGCTTTTTATAATGCACTTGATGAAATCTTCCTAGCGCTTCCAGGACTGAAGAATTAAGTATTGGCAAACCGATCAAATGGAGATTAACATGAAACAGCACCAATTTACCCCAGGGTCTTAGAGCAACAGTGACCATTTCTAGCACTGTATTTGACCAATACTATAGATACCCTGATTTTAAGTGCTTCGTATTTTCAACGTGATTTGGCCTCAATCATTCAGTTATCACAATTGCTCCCGACGCCTACATTTCTCCAGCGCTCCAGAGATCAGGACAGCGGAGACACAGTCACCCAGGGAGATTTCGTCCCGGTCCTCTCTTCTTTACCGAGCGACACCGTTCTAGGCAGAAGATTCGCAAATCCTGTGCGGTTCTGCACCTCCTCCCGAGCAGCTAAGCGGCGAACTTAAAAGACAGTGCCGTGCTTATACTACTTTCAAAGGCAAGAAGGAGGCTGCGGTGCTGGGGCCCAGCCGTCAGGGCGGCCGCTTGGCTGCACGAGCTTCCCAGTGACGAAATCTGCAAAGAGCACGTCAGTCCCTTGGATGCCATCGCTTTCTGTTTTTAGGGTTTCTCGTCTTCAAATATCCGGCGCCACCTCCAAGCCCCGCCGCCAGCCTCCGGAGCCCGACCCACAGCTGCCCCGCAGCCGCCAGACCTCCCACCGCTCCCTCCGCCTCTTCCCATCTGCTCTGCGCCTGCGCGACCGGAAAATTCGCGAAGGTTCCTGAAGCGGAACCGGCCGTTTCCGGAAGCCGGCAGCCGCCCCAGCCGTCAGACCGGTGGTTGCGACGGTGGGGTTGTGCGCGCAGCCTCTTGCTCTTCCCGGGGTTTGGACCCGACCTTTAACGGTGGGGAAGGAACATGGCCCTGCTGTGCTACAACCGGGGCTGCGGGCAGCGCTTCGATCCCGAGACCAACTCCGACGGTAAGAGAAACGCGCCGCCAGACCTCTTCTCCCGTCTTCCCCTCAGCCGGGGGACGCCCTTGGGCCCAAGGGCGTCCCGGGGTCCGCCCTGAGCCGTCTCCGCGCTGCCCCCGTCAGGGTCCTTCCGGGCCGCCCTCGCGCCCGGCAGGGGCATCCGACCCTCTCCCCGCTGCCGCGCAGCCCCACGGACCGGCTCTCCGGTCCCACGTGTTGCCCGGTCGTCCGCTCACTCGCCGATTCGTCTGGAATTTAGAACATCTTTCTCCCTTCCCAGCCCCCCTCCGCCCCATGTCTTTGGGGGAGCGAAAGTTAACCAGGTGCTACAGGGCGCGCTTAGCGGCTGGTGTGCGTGTGTATGTGAGTGAGAGACAGACAGACAGAGACAGACGGATGGGAGGGTTGGGCAGCGGGCGAGTTATGTGAGCATTTAAGTTCGGCTCGTTGTGTGAGCATAGAAGTTTATTTTTCTGAAAGTCTTGTTTTCCGCTTGTTAAGTCCACCCAACTGTTATAAAGTTCCTTCTTTTTTTTTTTTAAGTGTCGCGAGTTAGGAAAATTACTCTATCTTTACCCTAAGTTTTGCTGTGTCTGGCGGGGTGGACAATACATTTGTTACCCTTGTCTGTCTGAGTAGCCTATTTGTTGCGTAGTTTTGCTATGATCCTCCCATTTTAATAACGCGCCATCTCCAGGATAAAGTCATTGTTCCTACGTGTACAGTTAAGGATGTAAAGTGAAAGTTAGTGACTAGACTAGGTGAACAACCAATTTGAATTTGAATTTTTAATGGTAAATGGGATAGAGTGCGTTGGTTTCTTGAATGTTGTGGGCAGTGACACCACTTTGTCAAATTCAACTAGCAATTACTGTATGTATTCTATACGCCAGACATCGGTCTATCATTTATTACATCATCTCATTTAATCTGAACAACACCCCTATGAAGTAGGGATTATTAGACGTATTTTATAGGCGGCGGGGTTCAGCATGGCAGCAGCATGGTTCCTGCATTGTGAAGGAAATTAAAATCTGTGCCTTTTAAAATCTTTTCCACCTCTGAGTTGTCTACTCGGTGCACAGGTGAACTGGTGGCAATTTAAAATGAAGTTACTCAAAGAGAAAATTGTGAGATTTCAGTGGATGACAGAATTGAAGAATAAGAGGTTTTAAAGCCTTTGCTTTTGGTAACCTGTGTAAAAAGTAAATTACCTTAGTGTCTGCTGTATTCTACTAATATTAAATAAAGGGAAAGACCGAGGCTTTGTCACCTAGGATAATAATGTCCCAAAGTAAATATGTCTGTTTATTAGAATGTTCTATACCAGCCTGAAATTATGAGGGAGATACAGCCATTTTTTGGAAGTCAGGAGCGTGGGGGGGGGCGGAGAGATGGAGATGGTATAATGCCTAGGAGAGAGATGGGAGAGGGGAGAGTGGGAAAGTGAGAGGAGTAGACATTCAAGGATGTGTGATCAGTACTAAATTCAGCAGGGAGCTCCAATAAGGTTGTGGAAAGTTTAGTTGCTTTAGCAAAGTGGGGGTTAGAGACTTAACTCCAAGTAAGTTGTTTCAGTGGGAAGTTAAGAAAATGGAGATAGAAAGTAGAAGATAAGAGCTAATAGTAAACTGTGGACTTGGTTAGGAGAAAGATTTTTGGAATGGGAGAGGTTTGACCTCTGGATGGACAAAAATAAAAAGCCTTCCTTCTAAGCCGATACCAGGTTTTAGTTTGAAACACAAGGTAAATTAATGTTTAAAGAAGACACAGTTGGTATCTTTCACATATTAAAGAGTTATTCTGGAAAAAGCATCACTTCACAGTTTTTAATTTAATCCGTATTTGGAAGGAAACCGAATCAGCTACTAAGAGGCAGAGCCAGAATTTGAGCCAGGCTCAGACCCAGTGTGAAAAGCTCTTGGCTCTTAACTGCTACAACGTTATAGTTTCTTACCCATAAAACATAACTTTCAGCAAAACTGGTGAGCCTGATAAAGGCTAGAGAGGAAAATAACCATCTACCTGTTATTTACATTTGAAAGCAAAGATTTTCAAATTTTGTTCCTACTAGTTGTAGGGTTAAGACCTGACTCTCTCCTGTCACCATGCTGCCCAGACTTACCGTTAGGATGATTATGACTCTTAGTGGGTTATGCCTTGTGCATTTTATGCCTCTGACTGTATGTAAGTTTGATATTTGAAAATACTATATTCTGTTTTTGATCCTATTCTCAACTTATATCCCTCTGCATATTCATTTCTACTTTGAATCTTTTTCAGCCCTTAATTCCATTACTTGCCTTAATTCATAGTTTACTTACTGTACCATGAGAATGCATGACACTTTCTTGCTCCGCTAGCCTAGCTTAGTATCTGTGTAACACCTGGTTACCAAGGAAACCATTCTGGCTATTAGTATAGGGGTAGGAAGATTTCTGTAAGTACCAGTAATTAATCATTGTAAGGCAACGCCAGGAATCAGAGGTTGCAGCCAATTAAAAGCTGAACAGACAGCAGAAGGTGGGGCAAAGTAGCCTTATGAGAAAATTGCACAGATGTGGAGCTGACGTGTTTTTTCTAAGCCTATGGTTGTATCTAGTCCGACAATGTTTATTATTACCTGATCTTTTAAAATGTAATACTTCATATTGCAAAGTGTATTAAGCTTATTTTTATAAGAGTTAGTGAAAATTGATGGTGTAATGGGGAGTGGTAGGGAAATACAGAATAAGAATCAGTGGCAACCCTGAAGATAGACTGTAGAACTTAAACATCTGTTTAATGAGGTTTGTATCTAGGTATTGACACCTGTCTATGAAAGTTAAATTAGCAATTAGATAATAGAGTTTTTAAAAATTTTGAACCTATCCTTCTAAAATACCTTTTTAGAGACTTTCTTGGGCAATCTGTGGATCGACGCACATAAGAACACTTACGTTTGGTAGTATTTTTGTAAATAGAATTGGAAGGTGATGGTCAAAATTGTGGAGCTTGAAGTTTTGGTACTAAACAAGTTTAACTACAAAGATTAAAGGAATAGAATATAATGTGTTATGCTTACACTATTCTGTATTATTTTTATCTACAGCTGTCATACTCTTGAATTAGAAATTTAACTATTACTATTGTGATGCAGTACTATATTAAGCACTGTGTGCATGTATCAAACTCAAGCATTTGTGAATTTTTAAGGAAAAGCAGAGTATTACCTGTATTTGGAAAAAGGATTAAATGTTAATACCTGAAAAAAATGTTTTTTTTCTTCATAATAAAGTATATTTTTTTCCCATTTCTTTTTTTTTTTTTTTTTTTTTTTC
>NC_048225.1:40135717-40211879 GCF_002007445.2 Ailuropoda melanoleuca
TTTTTTTCTCAACTTTTGACTTTTTGTTTTCTTAATGACCATTTTGGGGTGCTTTCAGCAACTACGCCATTAAAGGCAAAGGCAGTAGATGGTGATCTTAAGGTCTTTCTTGGTTTTAAAAATTACGTTATTTCCATTCCAACTCTCATTTTCTATAGTCCTCATTTCTTTTTAATCTTGAGGGAAAGTGAAAGCAGTGTATTGCATCTTAGTTTCTTAGTCTGTCGGGCAACTACCTGTGTAATAAGAGCAGCTCTGAATTTAAGGAACGATTGTTACAAACAGTAAAGGGCACCAAACTGTTTGAGATACCACTGTTTTCCACCTGTACTTCCTCTTCCTTCTGGAGAATTAGAGAAATAAAAAAACGTTTGGCCATATTTTCCTTGGTGTGTTTATTAATCTTTTACAATTTATGATACTACGGTAACATTTATCTCAAAAGATAATGTGTATTTCAAAAGAAAATGTTGTGATGTGGCCGCCATGGTTTTAGGTGTTGTTACTTTGTTTTTAGGAACATAAACAGTCTTACATGTTTAAATATTGTTGATGCCTTTTGAATTTCTATATCTTCCAAGGAGTAGTTGGACCCTTATGGTGTTTAACTGTTAGATAGCCAAGTGTTAATAAAGATATATAAGCAGATACCAAGTTTGTTAGTCTGGTTAGTGCTAAGTTAGGAAAACAGAACAACCATTTGAAAGCAAGTTGAAAGCTGACTCTTCTTACATCTTTTTAGCTGTTTTACAAACTTTTGGGGGATGGAAACTGGTTCTGTTGGAGTATGTACTTTTGCAGAAGAGTGAGGGGATTTTATCTTACCTGGACCGCCATTTATTCTAGATTTATTTTTCTTAACTGTATGTTTTTCTTTTTCTTTCTTCTCCTGTGGTTCTATCTCCTAACCATAGACGTATTTCACCTTTGTCTTTAGCTTCCTATTTTCTCTCATTTAGTTCATTTGTTTCTGTCCTTAAATGTCATCTCTGTGCCAATGGCTTCTGCAGAATATTTCCATTTCATTTGCGACTGCAAACCAGTTTTTAAAGTGGACTCTTACTCCAAAAATAGCCTGCATCTCAGCTTTGCTGCTGCTTCATTCAGTCCATTGCTTTTTTTTCTTTTAACTACCCAGCTGTTAATCACCCTGTTGAATTAATCTTAAGGATTTCACTCTGAAGTATTTTTGTTTCTCTCTCTTTTCCAATCCTGCTGTTTATTATTGTCTCTATAAACATTTCTTGAAGACCTGTATTTTCTAAGACTATTGGATTTCACATCGCAAATAGGTAGACAAAGTAGATAAATCAGTGTAATGTCTAACTATTGCCGGATTATTGATAAATAAACATTGCATATGCAAAAGAAAACATTTTAATATTCAAATTATAAGTGGCATAGACAGAGAAGAGAGGCAGTCCTCATTAAGAAATGACAATCTTAGACTCTATATTTAAATTTGTCTTTCATTTTTTTTTTTAAGATTTTATATATTTGAGAGAGAGCATGATCAGGGGGAGGGGCAGAGGGAGAAGCAGACTCCCCCCTGAGCAGGGAGCCCGATACAGGACTCGATTCCAGGACCCTGGGATCATGACCTGAGCCGAAGGCAGATGCTTAACTGAGCCACCCCACTTCTCTGTCTTTTGTTGTTTTTTTTTTTATTTTACTGAGGACTGCCATAGATCCCAGATTGGCATTTGGGAACAACTAGTATGTATCATGTATGTATCCCAGTATCCCCAGACTATCTGCTATAATTCTTTATATGTGATTAAGATAATAAAGCTTTTTCAGGATGCCTGGGTGGCTCAGTTGGTTAAGCGTCTGCTTAACGGGGGTCCTGGGCTCGAGTCCCATGTCCGGTTCCTTGCTCAGCAGGAAGCCTACTGCTTCTCCCACTGTCTGCTGCTCCCCCTACTTGTGCTCACCTGTGCTGTCTCTCTCTTTCTCTGACAAATAAATAAATACGATCTTAAAAAAAATAAATAAAGCTTTTTCTTGTACAGAAAAACTTGTCTGATGACTATATTATTAGTGCTAACTAAATACTATATTTTAAGGTTATAGTAGGTTTTCATCTGTATCAATTCAGAGTAAAAGAGAATTCAATTTCAAAATAAAGGAAAATTTAAATTATAGCATGTTTAATGTTTTCGTTAAACTAATTCTTTAAAATAATTTTGCGTAGTGTGAAAACAGTCCCTACCAAACTCTTCATATAGTATATTGAGAAAAGCAGTGCCCAGATGGATAGGTGCAAATCCTAGCCTTTAGTCTAATTTGGAACATCCCAAGTCTTGAAACTGCCGCATTTTTATTTTATTATTCTTCGTACTACACTGGAATTACAGATGACAGCTTAAAGCCATTTTTTGGTAAGCCACTTGATACTTTGTTTAGAAATCACAGACAGCATTGCAATTTCTGTATTTTTATGCTTGTCACTAAGAAGATCATTTAACCTTCAAAGACCTAACATTTCTTAGGCTGCTATGCTAATCAGTCTATGTTGTTCTGAAAATGGAATGCTTACTGTTGGGGAACACCTACAGTGAGTTCTTCAGAAGCTGAACTATTATAATTAATGTTTCTAACTTACTGGATTTTTAAAGTAAAGCACTTCACTTACTCCCCAGATCCTTTAAAATATATGATGTTTTTAGAAATTATAAAATGTTTCTCTTCTAAAAATCAAGTACTAGTCTTGAAAAAAGAAGCAGTTGTTGTTTCCCTATTTTAAGGTGCTTCCTTTTGTGATCAGTCACAACACAAATCACCTTTAACATTGGTTAATTAGCTTTTTTTTAATCAAAAACTAAAAATCATTTCACTCGATTAGATGAATCATTTATAACACTCACAGCTGTGAAATCTATATATGTACAAGTCATTGCCAGATTCAAGGACATGAGTGCAGATAGACTCTTCGTGGGTTGTGGTTCTACGCAAATTCAATTTTCAGTTTTTTTCTGTTTCATAGGGTTGGTCTTGCTGTAAGAGAAGAACAACCGATTTTTCTGATTTTTTAAGCATTGCAGTAAGTATTGATTTTTTTCCTAGATTATCTCCTGAGAAAGTACCAATAATGGGAAGCCCCAGATGTGAGGAGTCTGATTTGGGACATCTGTTGAGTAGTCTGTGAATTTGCACCTTTCTTTTCAAGTGGAGCTCACCTCCCTTGACAGCATTTAAAATAAGGAATTTTCCCGTTTTAGAGTTAAAAGTTTCACGATATTAATTAGCCACCTGTCAGTATAGGTTTGTCCTTGATATGAGTAGTCTTTAAAGTGTATCTAGAAGGAAGTGGTAGGTAGCAATTTAAGGCATTTTTATAGTGAGGAACAGTAGATACTTATCAAATCTAAGTTCTATCAAGATGTACCATTTATTCTGTGTACCCTTAAGAGAGAAAACAAAAGCTGTTAAGGAAATGACATGCCATTAAAGTTATGATTTCAGGGATGTGACAGTGCATGTTTGACTCACCTGCCAGATTCACAAATACTGTTTTACTTAATCCTCTCCAAAAATATCTTAAGTGCCATTTCCTCCATTTTGAGGAAACTGAAGTTTAAAAAGATTCCCTTGCTCACGGTCACATAGCTAATAGTAGAAGAACTAGGGCTCAGATCAAGACCCTTTTGTGTTAATAATTTGTAGAATTCCATGTGAGAGTTCCAGAATTTTACTGTAAAAGAAAAAAATGTTTATGCTGTGTATATAGTGTAAGTTGATATTTATGAAGTGTAATTCAAAGGCTTCTTTTAAAATACATTAAGATGTAAGAACTTATTTACAAATATTGCAAATTTAGGGTTCTGTTTTTAGTCTCTTAAATATGTCTGTGTGGAAAAAATGTACAATAGAATTTATTAATAAAGAAAACTAATTTTTCTATCATAGCATGTGAACCACATGATCGGGTAACTCCTATCTTTCCTAACAGGGCTGTACGAAAGGCAGGCATAATAGTGAGAAGCCACCTGAGCCAGTCAAACCTGAAGTCAAGACTACTGAGAAGAAAGAACTTTCTGAATTGAAACCCAAGTTTCAGGAGCACATCATTCAAGCCCCTAAACCAGTAGAAGCAATAAAGAGGCCGAGGTACACTTTATACAGTTGTATATTTTTGTCACGAGTGAATAGTAGCATTTGTTCTTGGTATTTTATGATTTTACGTAATACCATTTATAGCTGTTACGTAGGTCACCGACTTTTTATCATTTGATTTTCTCTTAAGTATACCTTCCATTTTTATTCCCCCTTCAGCTTGAGAGTGTGGACACAATAAACTTCATTGCATATTTGTTCAGTATATCATCATAATGTGTCCAAAGCAGAAGAGCCCACATCTGTCTTGTGACTTGACATGTCTTTTTCACTGTGGCATAGTGAAATTCTAGAAAGGAATTGTCAGAGAATCCGTTTGAGTTGAAAAAGAACTTTAGACACCTTCCTCATCTTTCCTCTGCTGTTTTCTTGAATATCTTCTAGGACTTTCCTGACAGAGGATATTTACTTCCTTTCAAATTTTAAAGTGTCCATTTTATTGTTACTAAGTGTATATTTTTTTCCTTGTATTGAGCCAAATTCTGTTTCTTTCATTTGTCCGTATTTTGTCACTTAGAACAAACCTAGTTCCTCCTCTTTTACTTTCAGATACCTGAAAACCAATAATTTTATTATTACTATTAAACTTTTTTATTTATTTGATTTAGATGGCAGATCTATTAAAGTACTTTTAAAACACTGTTTGCTCATTTTGCAGTAGAGTTATACAGGTTCTTCATACTTACCTTCTGGCCAGTTAAACTCTGTTTTACATTCTCACACACGCATGTTGGCTGCCACTGTTAAACCGGGCCTCCTTCATGTTGCACTTGAGTATTGTTTCAGAACCAAAATATAAAACTTAGGAAACAGATGGTTTTTGGCCTCAAATATGGCCCGAGTTGAAATTTTTTTTTTAAAGATTTTATTTATTCATTTGAGAGAGAGTGAGTGAGAGCACAAGCAGGGGGAGAGGCAGAGGGAGAGGGAGAAGCTGGCTTCCCGCTGAGCTGGGAGCCCAATGCAGGGCTCAATCCCAGGACCCTGGGGTTATGACCTGAGCTGAAGGCAGCGGCTTAACCATCTGAGCCACCCAGGCACCCCCCCGCCCCGCGCCGGTTGATATTTTTATTCCCATAATGGACTTAATGGTTTTCATGACTTCTTTTATTGATCTTAAATAAATTTATAGCATATTGAGTAATACTGGACCAACATAAGAAGCCTGAGAGACTTTTTGACATTTGTTCATTTAGCCAGACTACTTAAACTGATTTTTATTCCATCTCCACCTTATTCATAATCATGAGAGACTTTATCAAATGCCTTGCTGCTTGATTTGCCAGTTATAAAAAAACTTATGAGGAAAAGACAACTTTGTCATGGCTCATTCTTAAGTATTACAGTGGTGTCTACTGTAATTAGCAGAATGAGTTAATATTTATCTTAACTAATGGACTACTAATTTACTTAAGAAGTGAGAGAAATTAAGTATTTTTCCATAAATTCATTTGGTAGTATTGTAGAGATAATGGGAATATAGGTTTTTATGTACTGTGTTAATACTTCCTGCATCTTCCTACAATAGTTATTTTCATTAAGGACATGGAATGAATAACCTAGTATTTCTATTTTTATTGTTGCATTTATTAATATTTGTAATACTTAATGGCTTTAAATAAATTGTACACATAACACCATTATGAAATGTTGGGGGGTGTTTTACTGATTTTTAATCCTACTGAAATTGCCTTGTCATATAATTTTATCTGAATGTATGGGTGCATATAACCAGTGTCCACACAAAGTGAATTATCTCCGCTGGTAGGAATATGGAATAATTTAGAATGTAATTGTTGCCTGCTAATTGTATGCTCAGCGTTTTGCTTAGGTGTGGAATGTGAAAGTACGTCATGGTTCCTTCTTGGCAAACGTGGATTCCTATTCTTTTCATCCTTCCCATTAGGCCTACTGATTAATAATTTACCATGTTGGCAATAGCATAATAATTTGATACTTAATGTTTTATTGATTTATTTATGTATATATTTATGGAGGAGGGGCAGAGGGAGAGAGAGAAAATCCCAAACAGGCTCCACACCCCAGCGTGGAGTCTGACTCAGGGCCCGATCTCACAACCCCAAGTCGTGACCTGATCCAAAATCTAGAGTCGGACTCTTAACCGACAGAGCCACACGGTGCCCAAGTCTTAATATTTTAGTATCATAATTTTTCTGTTAAAACTTGAAAGTATGGATACATATAGCAGTTATTTGTAAAATACCATTAAATAGGAATAACTTGATTCACAAAGCATTTGGCTTTTTATAAATAGATTCTTAGTATATTTATTTTAGTAAAAATATATATTTTGGTACATCAATAATGGTAATAAAATTTAAAAATTCTCCAGCCCAGATGAACCAATGACAAACTTGGAATTAAAAATATCTGCCTCCCTAAAACAAGCACTTGATAAACTTAAACTGTCCTCGGGGAATGAAGAAAATAAGAAAGGTAAGATTTTATTTTGTATTTTTTTTCCTGTACAATTAACCAGTTATCTAAAAGAGACAGCAGTATAGTTCAGTGACTATGAATATGAAGAAGTAGTGCGTTATAGTAAAGAATTTATTTTTGTTTTCTAAATACTAGTAATACCAACAATGAATTCGTGGTTTATTCCATAACATCTTTATTAAAATGAGAAACTTAAAGATTTTTTATTCTATGATTCATTATTTTTTAATTGGTAAATTTATTTGATAATTGTAAACGTTTCATTGTGCATGATATAAAATATATTCAATGTATTCTGACCTACACTCGATACCATGGAGGAAAGTAGTACCCCTTTCATTATTTCTCTTATAGGGTTAAGATGTTGGATATTGTATTGCAGTATAGAATATAAATGTGTCATACATCATTCGGGGACATGGGCAAAACCTAATCACAATAATTGATTTCTTATCAGCTTTTTAAATATATTACCTGAAAGGTCACGTGGAAAACTTAATAACTTAAAATTATTTTAAAATGTCAGTGTTTTTTAGATTTAGTATTTTTTCAAATATTTTATGAAAAAGGTTATTTAAGCATGACTAACTAAAGTATTTAATGTTTCTGATTTGATTTTCTTTTCTTTGTTTTAGAAGAGGACAGTGATGAAATTAAGATTGGGACCTCATGTAAAAATGGAGGGTGTTCAAAGGTATATATTGTAAAATTTGTGTTGTGTCATGGAACTAAAATTGTAATTTTTGAAGAAGAGGGTGCAATTTACTCATTCAGTTCAGCAAACATTTGGGTGCCTATTATGTATTGGTCAGTGTGCTATGGACTAGGGCTGTGAACATGGATAAGAGACTCTGTCTCTGACGAACATCATACCTGACAGAATCATGGAATAAGTAATTCTGATTCAGTCAGCATTTACTAAGCACTTACTGTGTGCCAGACATTGTTTGGGGGGCTGGAAATACAGTATCAAGTAAGCAAAAATTTCTGCTGTTGTGGAACTGATAGTCTAATTTAGGGAGAAGGATAACACATAGGTAATTAAATATTATCAATTCGGGTAGATAAGAAGAAAATATAAACAAGGAGAGTAAAGCTATTAAATAAGGCTGTCAGGAAAGTCCTTTGGGAACTCACACTAAATCAGAAATCTAATGTAGCAGGTGAGTTATGTAAACCTTCAGGTTTATATGGGAGCAGTATGTGTAGAGCCTTTAAAGCTTGGCTTTTCAAGAAATTATGAGAAAGGGCAGTGGGGCTTGGTCAGGGGTGTGAAATACAAAAAGTAGGGATAAATGAGATAGGCAAGATTATGGCAGTCCTTACAGGGCACAATGAGGGGTTTGGGCTCCCCACCCCCCGGTAAATGGAAAGACATTCTCTATTTTAAGGAGGGGTTTTAAAAGGATCTCTTTGGCTGATAACCTGGCAAATATAATGGAGTACTGGGAATTGGAGGAAGGAAAACCAGCTAGGATGCAATGTGGAAGACCAAGCAGTGGGATTGGGCTTATTTTTTAGAAGTGGTTAAATGTGGGATCTACTCAGACATCTCAGTGAGGATTTTTCCTACCCCTCTATGTGAAATTGCATGCCTTCCAACATCTCCACTCTCAACTGTCCTTTTTCCTCCAGGACACTAATCACCTTATAACACGCTATTTCTTTTGATATGTATTTGCTTATGATCTAACTTTCCCTTTCCTTCCTCCTCTCATGTAAGGTTTACAAGGACAGAATTTTTTTTGTTGTTCTTTGCTGTATCTTAAATGCTTAGAAAGGTGCCTGCCTGGCTCATGACAAATCATGCAGAACGAATACTATTTGGAATATTAGCAGGACTTGCTAATGAACTTTAAGTGGAGGGGACTTGGGGCTCCAGCAGCTAGGTGACTGGTGACACCATTAACCAAGAAGGAGAAAACAGGATTTGGGGAGCAGGTTTGTAATTTTCCCTCATGTTAAGTTTGAGATCATCTTTCCTATTTAGGGATGTAAATGGAAATGTATTTCCATGCATGTAAGGTAGAAGTAGTAGGTGGAAGAGAGCGACTGAGTACTGGGGTGTGGAGGGCAGTGCAAGAAGATCAGAGAGAAACGACCTCAGATGGATTTGGAAACATGAATGTCAGTTCCGTAAATGGACAAAAAGGGAAAGGATATCTCAAGCAGAGGTGATAGCAGTATACAGCAAACAAGAAACAGTCAATAATGTATAAAATTTATTGGTGTGGAGATTAAAAGACAGAAGTAGGGGCGAGATCTTTAAAGGCTTTTACAGGGCTCAAAAGTTAGATCTCACTGTAGATTAGAGAGGCTATTATTTGGTCTTTTTCATTGAAATATACCATTTAAAAGTATACAGATGTAAGTAAATTTATAGCTCAAGGGATTTTCGCAAAGCAGAGCCCTCCTTATACCTTCTCCCATTTATTATTTTCTCCCAAAAGTAACCACATTTTTCTATCATTATAGACTACTTTTGCCTATTTTTGAGCTTAATGTGAGTAGAATCGTAGACCAGGTATTCTTGGCGTCTGTCTTCCTTGGCTTAATGAAATGTGTGTTAGAGTTATCTTTGTTGCACGTAGCCATAGTTTGTTTTCATTGCTTTAAAATGTTCCACTGTGTGAATGTTTCCAGTTGACTTACACTTTCTGTTGTCCTTTAAGTTTTTTTGTTTAATGCTACTGGGAACATTTTTGTGCCTGACTTTCGGGACACCTGGATACATTTCTATTCTAGAAATAGAATTGCCAGGTCATAGTGTGTGTATGTCCAGCTTTAACAGATACTTCCTCATAGTTTTCCAAAGTGGTTGTATTTACACACCTGCCGGCAGTATATGAGGCTGATTCCATTTGTTCTGCGCCTTCGTAACACTTTGTACTATTACTCTTCTGTATATTAGCCATTCTGGTTAGTGTGTAGTGTTCCCATCGTGATTTTAATTTGCACGTTTCTGACGATGAGATTGAGTACATTTCTGTATGTTTATTGGTCACTTGGATATTCTCTTTTGTGAAATGTCCAAAATCTTTTACAGATTTTTCTATCAGTTGGCTTTTTCTTGCTGATTTTAGAAATTCTTTTTATTTTTTAACCAGAGAGAGACAGTCTACATTTTCACTGTCTTAATGACTTGATAAACAGAGGCTGTTTAATTTTAATGGAACCTGATTTGCCATTTTGTTTGACTAGTGCTCTTCGTATTCTTTTTAAGAAGTTTGCTTACTTGAAGACTGTGAATATTTTCTCATATGCAGAGGCACGTTAAAATGTACAAACCACCTGAAGCTGATAACTGTGTAAGGTGTGAGGTAGATATAATTAAAGGACGATTACAAGAGAGTGATATGTGTTTTAATTAGAGAGTAGAGTACAGACATGGAAGGCAGAGAAAAGAATTAGAATCTGTTACTATCATCTCATTGTTTAACATCTGCTAGTGATCATAAGGAAAGTTAGCAAATTAAACTGATAGATACTTTCAAGCTAAATGGACAGGATTTCATGATAGAAAACATAGATGGAGGGAGAGGAAACTGCAGTTTTGCTTTGGGAGACTGAATGCATATGGTGCCATCAAATAAGGTGGGAAGGAGAGTAGGAGTTGAGGGGGCAATAGTGATAAGTTCAGAATCTAACATAACTTGATTTTTATTTGCTTATGGAATCTCTTTAGGAGATGTACACAGGCAATACTTTGGATTTACCAAAAGTAAATATACAGAATTTTATTTTCTGTACTTGTAGGTGGTTGCTATAAATACCAAAGTAAAAAATATACTGCTGGCTGCATCTGTGTTTTATTAACATAACTTTTTGTGAATTCATCTGTAGAGCCTTCACCTACAGCAGCAATGGGGCCCGGATCTTCCAGACAAACCCTGGATATATTTCTAGGTCTGCAGCTCATTTTACCCTTCCTAGGGATAAGACATCAACAACACTGTAGAACTTCCAGAATTGCTTATTAATTCGTAATGCCCACACAGAGTTTCCTGTACACATAAATCATGCTGTACCTGTATTTCCGTTGAGAATACTAATCCCTTGGTTTCAATATTGTTCTGTAAATTTAAGTACCTGAACATGCTTGAATTGTGATCGCATACCTGAAAGCCTGAAAGCATCTTAATATATCCCATTGTCCACTTTCCTATTTGCCTTTTTCACAGGGAACTAAAACTTAAGCATATCTAAAAAGGAATCATTTTTCATTCCTTATCGGAATGGCCTGGGGTGAATTTATGAATGTTCTAGGTAATTGTTATTTTTTGAGCATTTTCATAGTTTTAGACGTCACCAGTTCTACAAATGTTTATGAAATCTGATATTAAGATGTGAAGCTAATTTTTCCCTCTTTTTTCTCTTTTAGACATATCAGGGTCCACAGAGTCTAGAAGAAGTCTGTGTATATCATTCTGGAGTACCTATTTTTCATGAAGGGTAACTTATACATGACTAATTAAAACTTCATGGTAGAGGTTAGAAAAGTTAATATACCTATAAACGTTATTTGCCATGCAACATTTTAGGTATTTTACTTACATTGTCATATAATCTTTAGAATAATCTAGAATGTGGGTTTTGTCTTTTTACATATGAGAAAACAAACAGTTATTACAGTGAAGTGGCATTGTGATTCAGACCTCATGTTTTTCCTTATTCCCTTATTTTTCAATGGGATACTCTGTTTGGGCTGGGTAGTTTTTAGTTTGAAGGACTGTTCTGTGCATTGCTGGACATTTAGAATTACTGACCCTGGGGCACTAAGACACCAGTATTGGGTCATCCAAAAAAATCCACACTTTCCACAGCCCTCAACTGAGATCTAGCCCCTCTTCCGTACTATGCTGTAGTTTATAGAAATGCAGTACCATGTTAAAATCTTCAACTCTGTTAAAATCTTGGGTCATATCACCTTTTGGGAGCCTTATGAGGAAACTAGAATGTGAGCTGTTAGTTAGTTAAAAACAGATTTGGAATTTTGTGACAGTTTTGAGCATCTTTACTCAGGAGCTCCAGAACTGCTACAGTAAATGCTGTTCTGGTTTTAAAATGATTAGTCTTCTGGAAGTTTTAACTGTTAGTAACTGAAACACTTTGTAGAATACTTAAGTTGCACACACTTAATCTTTTAAAATCACACTGTCACTGTACTTCTGGACTTACGTGGTTGTAAGATTTTATTTCTGAAGTTTTTCTATGATAATTTAAAGGATGAAATACTGGAGCTGTTGCAGAAGAAAAACTTCTGATTTCAATACATTCTTAGCCCAGGAGGGTTGTACAACAGGGAAACACATGTGGACTAAAAAGGATGCTGTAAGTAGTATTTTCATAAGAACATATTGGGATATATTTATCTGTCATTTTTTAAAGATTTAAGATTATTGTGTCTTCAGAAATTAAAAAATTTTTTTTCTCTCTCTCATACAACAAAAGTTTGATGTGCCTAAAAATTAAAATTAATTTGAGTCAAGCTCCCAGAGTGCTGCCCTTTGATCCAAGTAGCCATTGTGTATGATGATGCAGATATGCAGGTTTTTGTGAAATACTTAAAGCCTCTGCCAAGATTGAAGCATGATTTTGTAATTGCATAGGCTCTTCCCACTTTTTGTTTTTTTAAAATCATTTTTCTACTCCTTTGATGTTATTAATCACTTGGACTTTAGATTCTCTTCTGGCCACTGAAAACTTCACTCAGCCATTTACGATGCAATCACTCCACCTAGCGGCCAAAGAGAAGGATGGCAAACTTGTTCCAATTGTCTTGAATGCTTCTGCTTGCTATGGGGTAGTTTATCAAAACAACAAAAAAAGCTTTAGTTCCTACTTCCCTGGATAGCTTTTTAAAAAGATATAGACTAAGGAAATAAGTGTCCAGAATCCCATTAAATTGTAAGAAGGCATTCAATTTATTGTTCAGTAAGTGCATCTTTGCTATTGTAATGTATTTTATAATATATTAAATTAGTTTTATGTGCTATGTTGGCAGTAACCACCCCACTAACAATGAACTTTTTCACTATATGTGTCTTTTAACTTATAAAGTAATGGTAAATTTTCAGATTGCTTTAGGGATTCATTCGTTCTACATTTGAGTTTTCTATAGTTTCTGATTTTTAGTAACGTGCTTTGGTATTATAAATATATTCTTCAAGTAACAATAATTCGTCCGCCACAAAACTTGCAGGAATGTTTTACTAGCAAAAAGACTTAGTAAAGTCTCTCTGTATTTTCTCCAAGGACCAAAATTTTGAAAGTTTTAGCTTAAAAAAATAAAATGTTGTTTTCTATTATATGCAGAAGTTTTCAGAGTATAACCTTGATGAGATAATGTTCTTGTTATGTTTTAATGCATATACTTGTCAGGTATTAAGTTCTGAGCTATAGTAGTTCAGGGCAAAAAATGTAAGTGATATAAGTAATTTGAATTCAGTTAGCATAATTATACCAAAATGTAAATACTGCTTTTTCAGTGGTAGCGTCTCACAGTTTCCTGCATTATGTAACTAAGTTGCTCTCATAAATTTACAAAACAAATCACAATTTGTCTCTTTTTTAAATAGTACTTGATAAAGCAATGTTCCACTGGTAGGTAATAGTTATTTCTATAATAATAACCAAAACATAACACCCACAAATTACCACTTTTTTCTTCATTTTATTATTAGAGGAAAACGAACTAACAAACAGCCAGATAGCTATAAGTAGTTAGTTCCAATTTGTAGAAATTGGAAATTTGAATTTGTAGTCAAATTCTCACAGAAAATAGGTGGAAGATTTCTGTGCATGAGGTTAAGATGTTATCTGGGTTATTTCACTAAGCAAATGTCTTATTTTAGTCTTCATAGAACATTTTTAGGACTGTGCTTAGTGGATCTCAGAAATGTTAAAGTAGGATAAAATTTAGTTGGAATTCTTAAGTTGTCTTTTTCAATGTATATTAATGCTATGGCCCTAAAAGAAAAAAAAATTAAATGGACGAATAAGCATGTTCTCCAACTGTAAGACTATAAAGATTATCTGTATTGTGATGTATGTTATTGTTTAAACCTTTTGGTGGGAATTTTAGAAGTCGTTTGCCGTTAAAAACATTAAGGGCTCAGCTGCACATGGTAATTTTTTTTTTAATTATTTGGCTCAGATTCCTCTCTTTTTAGAGGTTATGTGGCACTTTGTAAATTTATAAGGCTTTTCTTCTTTTATAGGGGAAAAAAGTTGTTCCATGTAGACATGACTGGCATCAGACTGGGGGTGAAGTCACCATTTCAGTGTATGCTAAAAATTCACTTCCAGAACTTAGCCAAGTAGAAGCAAATAGTACATTGGTAAGTACACTAAATATCTTTGAGAAAAAATTGTCTTCATGCATTATTCTCTATATTAATATATTATAAAATACTGTGGGTCAATTTTAAGATTTTTTTAATCTTTTCCATTCAAAAAAATAGTTTGAAATTACTGTCAAACTATTTTAAATGAAAATTTCTGCATAATAGAATTATTTCTGAAGCATTCTGGAGATACTATAGTAGCTTAGAAGATTTATCAAATAATAGCTAGTTCTCAGTATGAAACTTAATTTTTCTTTTCTGTTAATGGTTTCCTCAAAAAAATATATATATACAATATTGGAAGTTCGTTAAAATAGCTTAAATGATTTATATCAGTATCTTGTTTTTATAATCATTGTTAAATCCTATTCCTTCGATTTGGATTTGATGAGTTAACTCTCTGTATATTTTTCAGTTAAATGTGCACATTGTATTTGAAGGAGAGAAGGAATTTCATCAAAATGTGAAATTATGGGGTGTAAGTATCAATCCAGAATTTTTTCTAAGACTTTAAAATACCCAATTTGTACAGTAAAAACACCCATAATTTAGAAACCAATGATGCAAAATAGGTCTATAATTTACCATTAATTCTTACTAAAAACTTAAAATCTGGGTATAAAAATGGCCTTAGAAGCTCCAAGTTGTGATTATTAGCACAGACAAGACCAACATTTTCCTCTAAGATTTAAAAAACTGTCATTCTCTGATACATTGCAGGTGATTGATGTAACACGAAGTTATGTAACTATGACCGCAACAAAGATTGAGATCACCATGAGAAAAGCTGAACCTATGCAATGGGCAAGCCTTGAACTGCCTGCTACCAAAAAGCAGGAAAAACAAAAAGAAGATACAACAGAATGAGTTGACAGGGAAAGAAAGTTATTGCCTATTTCAGAATTCTTACTATGGGGTAAAATGGTGGCTTGCTGCTGTCCTCTCTTGTTGTTGCTGTCGTCGTTGTCGTTGTTGCTGTTGTTGAATCTGGCAGTTCAGGGTCAACGGTAGGTTCTTAAAAGCCAAAGTCAGTTTATCTTTTCGTGCCTCCCGTCGTCTTTTTGAGTTACCTAAGTTTGAGTATTCATTTCTCCTCACTTGACAGAACTGTAGTTATGTCCTATACTTGAAAAGCTAGAAAGTAGCTCATAAACAGTTACAGTGTTTCTTGGAATAATACTGTGTTTAGCAGAGAAATGTAAAAGAACATTTGTTTTGTTCGCATATCTTTTCTATTATCCCGTAATTAGTAAAGCAAGATGGAATGTCGGATTTTTAATTAGTTTTTTCATAAGTTTGTGTTCCTATAATACTTGAAAATCTTTGAGGAGGAGATGAAGCTGTGCATTGTTTTATCCTCGGGAAGGTTACTTTTTCTAGGAGGAATAATTCTGAGGTAGTGTAGGAGCTAGTTAAAGGGGAATATATGCATTGAATAACAAATTGGAATTTGTTTACAGCTAATTAAATTAAAACATTATAGCAGTACCTATATTACTTGCCAAGCACTATGATTTAAATGTATAGAAAACAAATGAGAGTAGGGAGGTATCAATTTGGTTAAAATTTGCTGTTTTATTAAGACTAAGCAATAATGTTAAACATCTCTTTCCTGGTTATTTTATAAGGTCTTTGTACGGTGTTATGACTAAATCGTACCTTATTTATAGCCTGCACCCTCTAAAAATATTAGTTACATGTAAAATTATATATATACACACACACACATATCTGGCCTCCCCGATGGAAAACTGTATGTATAAAATCATAGATTCAAAGGCTTATGGAAATACATTAGGGTATCAAAAACTAAATATTTAAGCTTTGCTTTATGAGAAATATCTAACATGTTAAATAAAATAGCTGAATTCTTTTGGAGTTTTTTTTTTTTTTTTTTTTTTTTTTTTAGGCTTTCATGAGCAGCTTAACAGTTCTAGGTGCTACAAAGTTGATTCTATGTTGTACTTCATTAGATAAGGTATCCCAGACGTAGATTGTTTATGCTAATTGAACCCATTAAAGATAGTTTAGTTTTTGAGGCAATGCAGAGCTCACCAAAAATACTAAAATTAAGAAATGTTTTGAAGGCCAAAACTTGGGCATAACTTAAGAAATTTGGGTATGAATTATGCTAATGTAGATTAAAATGATTATTTCTCAAGCCCCTTGAGTGTTTTTCTTTTATTCTTACAAAGAAAATTTGCATAAGTACAATTTTAGAAGTATAGGTTAATAAAGAGTATGTCCCACCTAGCCTTAACTACCTTTAGTAGTTATGTAATTATTAAATTTGCTCTGTTACAAATAAAGACATAAAAAAATCTGGCAACTGGGCTTTCGTGACACATGGTATTTTAATGAAATACCATGTAAAAATTTCAGTACAATTGAGCCAAAATACAGTATATAAGTTTCTAGTACTTGGGGTTGTATTTAAATTTTTAGAAGTTATCTTACATAATTTAAGGACCTGAGTTCATTGGAGACATAAAATCTTGTTTATTGTTTAGGGGAGATGTTGATGATTTGATTTGATTTGAGGTGATGATTAATATACCTTTTTTAATGTTTTCTTCTTGAGACTTTTTTTCCCCTAAACAGTATCTTAATAGGTTACATGCAGTTGAACTGTTAATTTAAAGCAAGTGGATTATTCACCTGAAAGTTAGTTACAAAGCACTGACTGTGTGTGTGTGTGTGTGTGTGTGTAGGTGTGTATGTGAGAGAGATGCAGCTTATCTATTTACTTACAATAGTGGTTACATTAGTGACCATTCTATTTCCTCTCTCATTCCTGTTAACCTCTGACTGTTGCCCAAATAAAAATCTAAATATTTTTATCTTAGACTCGTACATAAAGGGACAGAGTTTTTATTAAATAGAATGTGTTACTTTATCTGTCAAGAAAATTTAAATGTTTGGTAAGTTCATTGTTTCTCTAGAAATATTACTACAGCAAAGCAGTCAAAACTAAGTTTATTAGACACTTGGTAACTAAGCTGACAGCTAAACTCAACATGGGAAATAGAAAATACTATTTTTTCTTGTTCAGTACCTTTGTTAGTTTATAAAGATAGTAAGGTCCTAAGAGTTGAGCTCTTACTTTTTTTAACCTCTTATCTTGAGATAATTTTAGATTTATAGAAGAGTTGAAAAAAAAAAGTAGAGAAGTCTTTATTTCCTATAGTAATCTTTGCCTTGTGTTAAAATCTCATGTGACCATAGGACATGTGCAAAAGTAAGAATTAATACAATAGGTACAATACTACTACCTAAAGTATAACATTGATTTGACCATCCTTTTTAGTGGAACACTTGAGGGGTAGTTCTTAAAACCTACCCTAGTTTTCTTGTAATAATTTTAGCTAGTAACTTGTAAACAAAAGTATAAATTGAAATCAACCTACTGTAGAAAGGTATGTTTATATAGGTCAACGATGTAACTTCTTGTAACCATATACTGGCAAAGGACTAATGATCTATTTTATCATTTTATGCTAGAGATTTTAATTCTTATTAAGTATAACTTATTTGGTTTTCTTTGGACAATTCTTTAACCATTTAAGGGTGAAGAAAACCTTAAAGAGTTCTTGAAATATTTTAAGGTGACTTTGGAGTATTGCTCTGCCACTCCTTGCTTTTTTAAAGAAAAAATTCAGCCATTCCCCAGCCTGAAACCGCATGACACCCAAATAAATTTTTAAAAGCTCATTTAGAAGTTCTGGTATCAGTTTTAAGGCATTTGGTTATGTACCCTTTTTTTTTTTTTTTTTTTATAACTACCAGGTATTTTTAAGTTGTCTCTTAGAACATTAACAGGATTTTGTTTGTTTTCATTGCATATTAGTTTTGATTAGGCATTCATATTTGGTATTGTTTTTATTCTTTTGCCTATGTCATAATCTTGCGGCCTCAGTTCTGAAATGCAAGCTAAGTCTAGCTTGTTTTTAGGTTTCGTTAATATTTCCTTTATTTTAATTGTTGAGTCCATAGGCAGTTGATTTTTTACCTGATTGCTTCCTTACTGCCTAAGTATCTTAGAACTTAAACTCATCTGGAGTTGTTGCATGACTTGCCTTTTTTATTTAGGTGTAGATGCCTGAGGCTTCATACATGTAGCATTATCTCGGAAGTACTGAGCTTGCAGTGTTTTTCTTCTCCATAATTACTGTTTGATTTTAAGTTTTTGTGTTCTTAGTTTTGAAGAATTGCTTCATGAATGGTTTCTCTAAAGGGCATGTTTTAATTAAATGTTAATTAATGACTTTCTTAGTTTTCCAATTTAGTAGGCCACCTTTAATGTCCATTAAAGTGAAATAAAACTTCCAGCCTTAAACATTTTTATATTGATTAAAAGTTGTGTCAAAATAATTTGGTTTCCATTTCTTTTTGACTAAGCAGGTATACTGCCCAAATGATTGAATTGTTAAATTATCTTTAAGACTTCGCTAATTGAAGTAAGATTTCTTTTAAGCCTGGAAGAGAATCATCGCTGTACCTGCAGTACTTTCCTGTATCCTCCAAAAATGAGACCAGATGAATGCTTTTAAAATACTGTGATCCTTTCCTTCAAATGCTTATTATAGTTTACACTTCCATGTTCATATTTTATTTGTATGATTAATTTGTTAATGTCTGTATACTCTTGTAGACTGACTACAACCTTGACTGTGTTTTGGCCAATCATAATATCTCCCATTTTCTAGTATAGTGTTTGGCATATTGATTGGCTCTTGTAAATACCAAGAAGATCCGCAGCCCTTCTTATGGGCCACTCACTATTCTAAGGACTTTAATGACTATGAACTAATCCTAATGATAACTATGAGGTGGGTTCTATCATCATATTACAGTTGGGACAAGTGATTTATTGCGTAAGTTCAGTAACTCGGCTAAGTCAAAGCTAGTGAGTTTATAGTTTCCATTGTCTTTTTGATAATGGTATGTGTCCTGTGTGTAGCTTTACAGATGGGAATTCGTATCTGCATGTTAGAAAGATGTGTAATGAAACAGCATCAAATTTGTCTTTGTTTCCCCATTAGCATGAGACCAACTTAAAACAATAATTGAAAGTGTCTGCAATGTAAGATGCCTGCATAGGAAAGATAAGTTTGTAAATACAGGACAGATAGCAAGGGGTGATGTGACTTTCATCTTCTAGGCTAGGCCAGTGGCTGTCAAAATACCATTTCTAGACCAGTAGGATCAACATCTCAGAATTTATTAGAAATGCAAATTCTGGATCCCCAACCTAAGACCTTAGTAGGAAATTCTGGGAATGGGGCCCAAAAATTTGCAGAAAAATGTTGACATATAATAAAGTTTGTACTAGCAACATGAAAGTGTGATTAGGCTTATATTTTTTCCCTATTATCAACTTAATGTCTTTTAAATTTACTTTTTGTTTTAGAACAGTTTTGGATTTAAAGAAAAATTGAAGATAGTACAAGAGAGTTCCCATATATTTCATATCCAGTTCCTCCTATCTTAACATGTTACATTAGTGTGATATATTTGTTAGAATTAATGAACCAGTACTGATACATTTTATCAACTAAAGTCCATACTTTATTCAGATTTCCTTAATTTTTACCTAATGTCTTTTTCTGTTCCAGGACCCCATCTAGGATACCACATTACATTTAGTCATCATGTCTTCTTGGGCTCCTCTTGGTTTGACAGTTTCTTAGACTTCCCTCAAAACCCTAACAGTTTTGAGGAATACTGACTGGGCAGGTATTTTGTAGAATGGCCCTCACTTGGGATTTGTCTGGTGATTTTCTTAGGGTTGAATTTATGTGTATTGAGAAAGAAAACCACAGACATCAGTGTCATTTCATTGGTGGTATCATGGATACATACTCTGAACATGCCTTAACATTTTGATTATCTAAGGCAGTATTTTTCAGTTTTTTTTTTAACTGTAAAGTTACTACTTTGTTTCTTTCTGTCCTTCTTCAAAAGGAAGTCACTATGTGCAGTCCACACTTAAAGAATTTTTTGCATAGATTTGTCTCTTCCTAATTTATTTCATCTTTTATTTATTTCATCATGGACTCTTTCCTATTTCAAGTTATAATCTAGTATTACATTGTTTTATTTCTCAGATTGTTCCAGCTTTGGTTATTAAGGCCACTCAATTGGCTCCTGTGTTTTTTTGTCATACTGCTGTCCTCTCATTGTGGGGTTTTTAGTTTTGTTTTGTTTAGCACTTCCTTAATTTCTGGCACTTCAAGATGCTCCAGTGAGCCATTTCTCCAAGGATCCTTGCTTTATTGAAGAATGGTATTAGTGGGTGTTTGCTACTGAGGTGTCTTTGCTTCTAGGCTCACTCACCTGATTGCAAGGAAATGTATATACCAACCTGTGTCTATACCCATATCTATAAACGTTTCTATAAGGAACCATGTATCTGTATTAAGCTAAACATGAGTTCATACTTATATCTCCAACACTAATATGTTACCACATAGATCATTCTAGCTTCCTCCTCTTGCTTCTCTGTAACTTTACTCCTACAGTGAAAACATGGCTTCTACCATCTGCCGTGCATTTGCTTAATTGTTCAGTTGCAGTACACATGTATAGCAGTATCAGAATTATTAACCTAACCTCCCACAGCAATTTATCAACTAGAGTACGGTGTTTGTTTCTTCTTGCCTTTAGTCTTACTCCAAGACTTGTACAGACTCAGAGTTAGTCGATCACCTTTTGCCTTCAATTAGGTTATTCCATATGTTTGTAATACGGCTTGCATTTTATTTTAGAAAAGAACAGTTTGATAGGAAGGTGTAATTGGAAGTAGTTAAAGGGAAAGACCACATAGGATGAAGGAATGAAATGCAACAAAAGCAGTAGGACGAGAAGGGGATAAATTAAGGGACTCAGGATCTTAAACTGCAATTTATTAGGGACTAGAGAGTGAAACTTTTGGGTAACTCCTAGGTTTGTGATCAAGATAGGGAATATAGAAAGAGGTATTGGAGGAAGTGATTTTCATAGAGAACTGCTGAGTCGAAGGAATGTGTATAAGATCCAGGTGAAATAGTCCAGGCTATTGGTGAGTTTTGAGGCTTATGGTGAGGCCTTGTCTGGCTCTCAGGATTTGGAGTTCATAAGTAAATAATAATGTAAGTATCCCATTTAGCTAACTTTGAGGATGCAGAATTGATAGCATTCTGAACTTCAGAAAACATGACAGACCCTGCCCTTGAGTATGATGAATAGAAGCACACGGGCGCCAAGAAAAGTCAGTGATAGAGGATTGTTCCGGCTTAAACTGAATACGCAGTGATGCCACCTGAACCACCTGCCCCGAGTCCTGTATATGAAACCGAAGCTCTTTGCCGGAAGAATGGGGAAGGAAGGCTTCTGGGTTGACAAAAACAACATAAATTCACCACAGACTATCTCTTGCTTGATTCTGTCAGTACCTGCGATTAAACAATTTAGTTAGGTGTGATATATTCTTAAGGTGGCAGAAAATGTAAAGATTATGTGTGTCAACAAATAAAATCCACAAATTGTAAACGTTCAATACATTGGGCTTATTAGAATTAATGGGTTTCTTGGAATTAAAATTGTAAAACTTTAAAAGGCTCCCCCTACTAACAAAAGCTAGATTCCAGTAACAGACTGGTTTCAGACGGCAGACTTCATATTCGAGGCCAACTTGGACTGATTTTGATACCTGAAGGATTTCTACCAGGACACTCCCCCACCTCCATAAAACTCCTTAAATCATTAGCGGGAAAAGGCTTTGTTGGAGGCAGAGGGGAGGAACAAATACAAGGGAGCAAAAAGCCAATATCAGGATAAGGAAAATTAGAACTGAAAGTTAGGTAGAATTCTAGCACAATTTTTCAGGTAGGTAATTTAAAACCATCAGGAAAAGTAAGTGTGTAATAATAGGACTTTATAATTCACTTGTGAAAATTAGAACTGAAAGTTAGGTAGAATTCTAGCACAATTTTTCAGGTAGGTAATTTAAAACCATCAGGAAAAGTAAGTGTGTAATAATAGGACTTTATAATTCACTTGTGATTAGAAGACTTCACAAATTTTGCAGTTGAGGCTTAGGAATTTAGGTATCAGTTACAAGTAATTCAAAACTGCAGACCTAACTATGGCTAATTCTTTGTTCAAGAGTTTGGCAACTAGAGAGGTTGCCAAGCACTTTAAGTGTTTTTAATAGCTTTTCATTTAATTTTAGAACACCTCCATATGATTATATACTATTACCCCTATTTTACTGATAGAGAAGCAGAGGCAAAAGAAAACTACATCTGTTGCCTCAGGTCACATAAGTAACAGATGGTGAAATTAGATTTTAAATTGAGAAACTTTGATTCCTAAGTCTTAAACTCTTTACCATGACACTAAAGACATCTAAGTCACCATGTAAAACCTAAAATTGTAACTGCCATTTGTTTAATAGTCTTTTCTCTTAGTATCAAATGACCAAATTATCATGAAAGGATTGTGGGTTTTCAGTTTTTGCACTAATCATTGGAGCCACTGACCTACTTGATAAGGACCTTTAAAGGGCAGGTGGGCAATTGAGAATTAGGGGTGGAGTAGGACTGAATGAAATAGGCTCATGGTAATGAATTTGTCTTGTGAAGTCTTGTGCATGTAAGTTGGCCTTACTATCATCTGGACTTTGGAACAATTTTCTCCATCTCTGTATACTTAAGATATGGATGATTGAAAGGCTGAGTACATAGGCAAACAACGTCATTGTAATGGGGTGAAAGAAGCAACAGATTAAAGTTATTGGCGTATTATGCAGACTTATTTCAATTATGTGAAACTGGATGGGTTCTCATTTGTGAAAAGTTAGGGAAGATACTCCATCAAATTATAAGGGAAAGACTTTTTAAACCTGAACCTTAAAAGTGTTTAATGAATCAAGAACCACATGTAAAATTGTTATAAATTATAGGTCCCTTCTTCCAAAGGGAGATCTCTAGCATATATGGATGATGTACTTTTCATATATTATGCTTTGCCACATAATCTTTAGACTGGCTGAGTTTTAGCTTTCTTAATAGTTTTTCTCCAGAAAGTTCTGAGTTTGGTAGGTATGAAATTTATAAGGTTTATTAACACTTTTAATAAGATCTAAAAGTTTGTAAGCATCTTCAGCATTGTAGCCATCCCTTTGCTTAATTATTTCATTTAACAAAAACACTTTTTAGTGACTTCTGTGTGCCGGTGATAATTGACCACACAGGGCTCTGTTTCCAAGGAAAGTTAAAGTGTACGACATGTTAATTTGATACATTTATATATTGTAATACGGTTGCCATTGAAGCAATAATTAGCACCTCTATCACATTATGTAATTATTATATTTGGTAATTTTTTTTGGCAGTTAGAATAATTTAGTTCTAATCTTTGTTTTTTTATTCAGTGTACTGGGTATTATATTTCTAAGGCATATTAACTACTTATGAATTTGTACCCTTAAACTATATCTGTTCTTGACCCCACAATCTCTATCCCCTGGCAACCACCATTTTATTTTCTGTTTCTACAGCTTTGGCCTTTCTAAATTCCACCTGTAGGTGACAGCATATAGCACTTGTCTTTCTCTTAGTATAATGTGCCCTAAGTCTATCCATGCCGTCACAAATGACAGGATATCCTTTCTCATGACTGAGAAGTAAGTGTATGTGTGTGTGTGTGTACATACATTTTTTTTATCCATCTATCAGTGGACACAGGTTCTTTCCATATCTTGGCTGTTGTAAATACTGCTGCTGTGAACACGGGGATGCATGTATCATTTTGAATTAGTGTTTTCATTTTCTTTGGATAAATACCCAGAAGTAGAATTATTAAATCATGTGATAGTTCTTTAATATTTTTAAGGAACTTCCATACTGTTATCCATAGTAGCTGTACCAATTTATATTCCTACCAACAGTGCACAACGGCTCCCTTTTCTCCACATCCTTGCTACACTTTTGTCTTTTTGTTGATAGCCATTTGAATAGACGTAAGGTGATGTCTCCTTGGGTTTTTTTGTGTTTGAAAAGATGTCAGACACCATGGGCACACAAGCAGGGGGAGCTGCAGGCAGAGGGAGAAGCAGGCTCCTGCTGAGCAGGGAGCTGGATGAGGGACTCAATCCCAGGACCGCAATCCCAGGATCATGACCTGAGCTGAAGGCAGATGCTTAACCGACTGAGCTGCCCAGGCATCCCTCCTTGTGGTTTTAATTTGCATTTTCCTGATGATTAATGAAGTTGAGCATCTTTTCATGTATCCGTTGACCATGCAGATGGACGTCTTTAGAAAATGTCAGTTTAGTTCTGCCCATTTTTTGGATTCGTTGGGTATTTTTGTGTACAGTTGTAGGAGTTTTTATGTGTCTTGGATATTAACACTTTATCAGATATATGATTAGCAAAAATTTTCTCCCATTCTTTAGCTTGCTTTTTTCATTTTCTTTTGCTGTGTGAAAAACTTTCAACTTTGATGTCTCATTTGTTGATTTTTTTGCTTTTGTTTGTGCTTTTGGGGTCATATCTCAAACATTACTAGGACCATTGTTGGAAGCTTCTTCCCTGTTTTCTTGTAATATAAAGTACCAGGTCCTATGTTTAAGTCTTTGATCCATTTCAGGTTAATTTTTGTGAGTGGTAAAACATAGGAGTCTAATTTCACTGCACTGTGTTTATCCAGTTTTCCCAACACCCATCTGCTGAAGAAACCATCCTTTCCCCATTGGCTACTCTTTGCTTCCTAGTCAAATTTATTAGTTGACTTACACATGCAGGGGTTTAGTTTTGGGCTCTCTAGTTCTGTTAGTCTATATGTCTCTTTTAGTGTTGGCACTATGCTGTTTTTATTGCTGTAGCTTTGTAGTATAGTTTGAAATCAGCAAGTGGGATACCTCCAGCATTGTTCTTTTCCCTCAAGATTGCTTTGGCTATTTGGGGTTCCATACAAATTTTAGAATTGTTTTTCTGTAAAGAATGCTGTTGGTATTTTGATGGAGATTGCATTGAATCTGTAGATGGCTTTGGGTATTATGGACTTTTTAATATTAATTCTTTTGATCCATAACACAGGATGTCTTTCCATTTGTGTCTTTTTTTTCAGCAAAGCCTTAGTTTTCATTGTACAGATCTTTTTACTTCCTTGATAAAATTTATTGTTTCTAATGCTGTGAATGGGATAATTTTATTTTTCAAATATTTCATCCTTAGCATATAAGAATGTAACTTATTTCTGTATATTGATCATTGTGTCCTGCAACTTTACTGAAATCGCTCTTTAGCTCCAGCAATTTTTTGGTTGTGTCTTTGGGATTTTGCATATACAAAATCATATAACTGCAAATGGGACAGTTTGACTTCTTCCCTTCCTGATTTGGATACAAGGGAAAGCTTTCAGTTCTCAGCTGAGTATCATGTTAGCTGTGGGTCTGTCATAAATAGCCTTTATTATGGTGGGGCACGTTACTTCTATACTCAGTCTGCCAAAAGTTTTCATCATGAAAGGATTTGCATTCTGTGAAATGCATAGATGATCATGATGTTTATCTTTCATTTCATGAATGTAATGTGTCACATGTATTGATTTGTGTATGTTGAACCATCCTTGTATCCCGGGGAAAAATCCCATCTAACCCCGGTGTGTAATCTTTGTGTGATCTTGAGTTCAGTTTGCTCATATTTTGTTGGGAATTCTTACATCTATGTTTATCAGGCATATTGGTCTATAGTTCTTTTTGTGGTTTTTTGTTTTAGAGAGCACACACATGTGAGCAGGGTTGCAGGGAAGGAGAGGGAGAGACTCTTAAGCAGGCTCTTTGCCCAGTGCAGAGCCCACCGCGGGGCTTGATCTCATAGCCCTGAGATCATGACCTGAGCTGAAANAGAGAGCACACACATGTGAGCAGGGTTGCAGGGAAGGAGAGGGAGAGACTCTTAAGCGGGCTCTTTGCCCAGTGCAGAGCCCACCGCGGGGCTTGATCTCATAGCCCTGAGATCATGACCTGAGCTGAAATCAAGAGTTGGATGCTTAACTGAGTGACCCAGACACCCCTTTTTTTGTTGTGTTCTTCTTTGGCTTTGGTGCCAGGATGTTAGCCTATTAAGCGGAGTTTGGAAGTATTCCCTACACCTCAAGGTTTTGGAAGAGTTTGAGAAAGATTGGTATTAATCCTTTGAGTGTTTATTAGAATTTGCCAATGAAGCCATCTGGTCCTGGGTTANGAGTTGGATGCTTAACTGAGTGACCCAGACACCCCTTTTTTTGTTGTGTTCTTTTTTGGCTTTGGTGCCAGGATGTTAGCCTATTAAGCGGAGTTTGGAAGTATTCCCTACACCTCAAGGTTTTGGAAGAGTTTGAGAAAGATTGGTATTAATCCTTTGAGTGTTTATTAGAATTTGCCAATGAAGCCATCTGGTCCTGGGTTATTTTTTGTACAGGGAGGTTTTAAGTTATTTGATTCAGTCTCTTGCTCATTATCGGTCTGTATTCACATTTTTTCTTTGCATTTGATTCAGTCTTGGTGGTTTGTTTCTAGAAATTTCTTCTAGGTTTTCTAATTTGGGGCATAGAGTTGTTTGTAATAGTCTTTTATGATCCTGTGTATTTTTGTAGTATCAGTTTTATGGTCTTTTTCATTTCTGATTTTATGTCTTTTTCTAAGTCTGGCTAATAAAGTTTTGTCAGTTATATCTTTTTGATGAACCAGCCTTTAGTTTACAGATTATTTAATAGAGATTTTATTTCTGCTTTTATTTCTTCCTTCTGTGCCACCTCTAAGGCTTTTTCCTTTTATATGTCCTAGAGGTGTACCGTCAGGTTGCTTGAGATCTCTGTAATTTCTTAATATATGCATTTCATACTAGTTAAACTTGCCTCTCGACTGCTTTGTTGTATCCCATAAGATTTGATGTGTCATTGTCCCATTTTCATTTGTTTTGAGATAATTTATTCCCATTTTTATTTTTTGACTCATTGTTTAGAAGTGTGTTACTTGGTTTCCACATACTGGTAGATTTTTCTACGTTCCTCTTGCTGACTTCTAATTTATACCGTTGTGGTCAGAAAAGAGAGTTGGTATGATTTTAGTCTTAAGTTCGCTGAGATTTGTTTTGTGCCTTGTCATAGGATCTGCCCTGGGTAATGTTCATAGGTGCTTGAGAAAAATGTGTATTATGCTGCTCTTGGATGGAATGTTCTATACATAACTTATAAGTCATTTTGTTTCAGAATGTGTTTTGGTTCAATTCCAGTGTTTCCTTTTTGATTTTCTGTCTGCAGGATTTATTTGTTCTAACAGTATTAAAGTCCCCTATTAATGTATTGTTATTTCTCCATTTAAATCTGTTAGAATTTTTTTAATCGCGGTGCTCTGATGTTGGATGTGTGTATATTTACGATCATTCTCTGTTCTTGATGTCTTTGTTATTTTATCATTATATAATGACTTCTTTATCACTTGTTAATGTTTTTGGCTTGAAGTGTATTTTTTCTGGCATAAGTATGGCTACGCCCACTTTTGTTATCCACCTGCGTGGAACATCCTCTTCTGTTTGACGCTTTGAGCCTGTGTATGTTTTTAGAGCTAAAATGAACTTCCTTTAGACAGTGTGGAGTTAGGTGTTTTTTTCCATCCAGCCACCCTACCCTTCGGTGAATTCAGTCTGTTCGTAAGTACTTGCTACTACCATCTTGTTGTTGTTTGCCTTCTAGTTGTTTTGTGTATCTCTTGTGTTTCCTTTCCCTGTTTCTATCTTTGTAAAGTGGATTTCCATGGTGATTTGCTCAGTCTCCCCTTTTTTTATGTTTCATCACTAGATTTTTGCTTTGTGATTACGAAGTGGCTTACATAAAACATCTCATAGGTAAAGTACTCCTAGGGGGAAGACATTTTTAAGAAATAGTTTAAGCACATATTATAACATCCTTGATTAATTACACTATTCTGCCACAGAATCACTTGTCCTATTCTAATGATCATTTCTTGATTAAAGATGATGAAAACAAAATAACTTGTGAAACAATAACTTGCAAAGGTTACTATAATTGACCCTTCAAGAGTGTGAGGGTTAGGGGTGCCAATCTATCATGCAGTCAAAAATCTGCATATAACTTCACTCCCTAAAAATTTAATAGCTGACAGTCTACTGCTGAGCAGAAGCCTTACTGGTAACAGTTTGATTAACCCATATTTTGTTTATTATATGCTGTATTTTTACAACTAGAGAAACTGTTACAGTCATCAAGAAGAGAACATACATACACAGTTCTGTATGAGAAAAAATCCAGGTGAAAGTGGATGTGTGCAGTTCAGAACCATGTTCAAGGGTCCGCTGTATTTTTAATTTTATAAGAAACTAACCAACTCTTAGGTATTCTTCTGCCTGTACCATTTTACATTTTTACCAGCAATGTCTGAGAATTCCAAGTTCCTTACCATGTTTTATTTAAGGGAATTTTCAGTTACTTTATGTTGTTTCTGCCCCATCACTGGGGTTTTGTTTTATTAATGCTTCGGTGATGAAGTTATGAATTTTTAAAGAGCCAAAAGATCTCTTTACAGATGGACAGGATGGAACACTAAAATCAAAACATGATATGAAAAGATTATAGAATACTCTGGCATTGTGAGTTATCAAAAAACTAGGAAGAATTTTATCCTCAGACTTTCAGTAACACTTTCAATGGCTAGCCACTTGACTGAGACCTTACTATAATACTTCTGTCAGAGTCCCTGCTGCTGCTTGAATTGTAAAGGCTGCAATAGAAAGGTGTTTCTTTACTTCTCTCCAGGCTGAACGAGAGTCTTCTTTATTTTCAACATCAAACAGAGCATCGTAGATCCCAGGAAATGATTCTCCAGCATATTTGTTGTGGCTACTTGGAGCAAAGATGATGTGCCTAATAGAAAAAAACAGAGATGGCAGATTGAGCTAAAGAGTATACATTCATTTTATATGCTTCTCTATGCACTCCCTTTTGTTAGACCACGTCTTAAGAACAGTATGTCTCCTCCTGGCATTCACTTTTTTTTATTCCAAAATGAAGACCTATAATTGATTTAACATACTTATGTAACACTATAATTTTAAGAAAAGAAAGCTGACTATGCATTCACTAAGACTAGTCTCACAAATCATGTTGCCAACCCATACAAATGGAGAAAGTGGTTCATTCTTGTAAGTTATGGACATCACTTGTCTGCCAGCAGATGCCCAAACAGTGATAACAGGTATCCTTTATGGATATATTTAATGAGAGAAGAGACTGAAAAAAATGTGTTGTTTTAGAGATTCAACAAGAATAACACTTGTTCCCAATACTCTTAGGCGCTAAATATCAATAAATAAGCTTGTATTCCCAAAATACAAATGAGGATAATGAAGTCCATTCCACGAAGATAAAGCAGTTATATGTGAATTGCCTGTAGACACATTTAATTTCTGATCTAGAAGGAAAGTTTTGCATTTGACTTCCTATTTTATCTTAGAGGTACCTGAAGAGATCCAACTACTTCTCTTTCCAGTAATTGTGTGGAATTCTGCCTTCCAGGAAGTTAAATCTACAGTCTCTGAGACTCTCTGAAACTATCAAAGTCCCTATTCAATCTAGTAGGAATTTATAATGCAGATCATTTAGATTATCCAAAGTACATCAGGATTTTTTTTTTTTTTTTTAGATTAGTTAGTTATTTGACAGAGCAAGAGTACAAGCAGGGAGAAGGACAGAGGGAGAGGGAGAAGCAGGCTCCCTGCTGAGGGCTCTTCCCCCTGACATGGGGCTGGATCCCACAACCCTGGGATCATGACCTGAGAGGAAGGCAGATGCTTCACCAACTGAGCCACCCAGGTGCCCCAGTACATCAGGATTTATTGCTCTTGGCTTTTAAATCTTAGTATGGCCTCAAATGGATCTTCCTCATTAAAGCCTGTGTAGGTGCTAAACGGTTTATATAAAAACATTGATATTCTGACCTATATATGAGTTATTACAAATAAAGGTGGTAGCTATTCATTAGTATACTTGCCCTTTACTGGAGAACTGTAAAAGCAGAGTATAGGGAAAATATACATAGATACAAGGATTGTACAAACCTGGTTTGAATCCTCGAACTGGCATCTAATAGCCTTATGGCCTTCCACCTTGGTTAAGTTCTTAGGTAGTCTATTCTTTTTGATGTGGTTATAAATGGAATTATTTTCTTCATTCCCCTTCCGAATAGGCCAGTATTAGTGAATAGAAATAAAATTTCTGTGTATTGATTTTGCATCTTCACCTTACACTGAATTTGTTCATTCTAACAGTTTTTTTGATGGATTCCTTAGGTTTATCTAATATATAGTCATTTGCAAATAATGGTTTTACTTCCTTCCAATATGGATGCCTTTTTCTTGCCTAATTGCTCTGGCTAGGACTACCAATACTATGTTGAAAAGAAGTGGCAAGAATAAGCATCCTTGTCTTGATACTGACCTTGGAGGAAAAGTTTTCAGCCTTTTACCATTAAATATGCTGTCAGCTGTAGGTTTGTCTTACATGCCCATTATTAAGTTACATTTCTTCTACATGACTTTGTTGAGTTTTAATAAAAATGGATGTTGAATTTTGTCAAGTGCTTTTTCTGCATCTATTAAAGACTTTTATCCTTCATTTTGTTAATCTATGTAACATTGATTTGTGGATATTGAATCATCTTTGTATCCCTGGAATAAAGCCCATTTCTGGTATGTGATCTTTTTAATATATTGCTGAATTTGGTTTGCTAAGCCTTATAGAGGATTTTTGCTTTTATGTTCATCATATGGGCTAGTAATTTTCTTTTGCCATCCTTGTTTGATTTTCCTATCAGGGTAATGCCGGCCTTTTAAAATGAGTTTGGAAGTGTTCCCCCTTCTCTTTTTTGGAAGAATTTGAAAAGGATTGGTACTGATTATTTTTTCAGTGTTTTGTAGAATTCATCGGTGAGGCCATCTGGTCCTGGACTTTTGTTTGTTGGCAGGTTTATGATTACTAATTCAATTTCCTCACTAGTAACTGGTCTATTCACATTTTCTGTTTCCATATTCATTTCTTCATGATTCAGTCCTGGAAGGTTATATGTTTCTAGAAGTTTGTCCATATCTTCTACGTTGTCTAATTTGTAGGCATATGATTGTTGATCGTAGTCTCTTATTTATTTCTGTGGTATCAGTTGTAATGTCTCCTCTATTTATTTGAGCCCGTTCTCTTCTTGGTGAATCTAGTGAATGGTTTATAAATTTCATCTTTTGAAATAATCAGCTCTTCATCTTATTGAACTTTTCTTTTGGCTCTTTAATTTCTATTTCCTTGATTTCCTCTGTTGTTTGTTTCCTTCTAACTTTTGGCTTCATTTGTTGTTCTACTTTGTTGAGGTGTGATGTTCGGTTGCTTGAGAGTTTCACTTTTTTCTGAGGTGTAGGGTATTCATTGCTGGTGAACTCCAACCTTAGAACTGCTTTTGCTGCATCCCACAGATTTTTCCATGTTATATTTCCATTTTCATTTTTCTCAAGGTATTTTTGTGTCTTTTGATTTCATTGACCTTATTAGCTGTTTAATAGAATGTTAGTTTCCACCTATTTGTGAATATTCCACTTTTCTTCTTGTAACTGATTTCTAGTTTCATACCGCTGTGGTCAAAGGAGATGCTGGATGTTTCATTCTTCTTAAATTCATTAAGACTTGTTTTTTGGCATAACATGACCTCTCCTGGAGAATATTCCACATGCACTTGCAAGAATGTGTGTTGGAATGTTCTGTATGTATCTTTTCATTTCATATGGTCTAATGTGTCATTTAAGGCTAACGTGTCCATAGTGATTTTTTTTGTTTGGAAACTAGTCATTGATGTGTAATNAAACTAGTCATTGATGGGTAATAAAAGTCTCCTCCTGTTACTTTGGTCTGTTAATAATCTGTATGTTAGGTATTTTTATGATGGGTGCATCAATATTTACAAATGTTATATCGTTGATTGACCTTTTATTGTGTAATTTCCTTCTTTGTCTCTTATTACAGTCTTCATTTTAAAGTATTTTGTCTGATCCTAGTATAGCTATCCCTGCTTTCTTTGGCTTCCATTTACATTCGGTATCTTTTTCCATGCCTTCGTGTTTAGTCTGTATGGGTCTTTACATTTGAAGTGAGTCTGTTCTAGGCATGATATAGATGGGTCTTGTTTTTTTATTCATTCAGCCACCTTGTCTTTTCATTGGAGCATTTATTCCATTTACATTTAAAATAATCAGTATTTTCATACGTATTGAAATTTTGTGAGTTGTTTTCTTGGCTGTTTTGTAGTTCCTCCTTGTTACTTATTTTCTTGCCCTCACCCTTTGTGGTTTGACGGTACAGTATGCTTAAATTTTATCTTTCTTGTATCTAATACAGGCTTACCTCATTTTATTGTGCTCTCCTCATTTTTGTTGCTTCTTTTTTTTAGTTGAAGGTTTGTGGCAAACCTGCATCAAGCAGGTCTTTTGACACCATTTTTCCAACTATAATTCAGTTATTCTTGTAATATTTCAAACTTTATATATAATTTTACTGGAATACATTTGACAATACAGTGTTACTAGTTTTCGGGTGTGTAATAGTAATCTGACAGCTACATACATTAAGAAATGCTCACTGCAGTAAATGTAGTTACCATCTGTCACCAAAGTTATTAGAGCATTATTGACCGTATCCCCTGTGGTGTACTCTTCATCCTTGTGGCTTATTTATAACTGCAAGTCTGTACCACTTAATCCCCTATTTTCCCCATACTCCTGCCACCTTCTCCTCTAGCAGTCATCAGTTTTTTTTGTTGGTTCGTTTGTTTTGAAGTGAAATTGTATGGTATTTGTCTTTCTCTGACTTACTTCACTTAGCATAATACCCTCTAGTTGGGTGCATCCATGTTGCGGATGGCAAGATTTTATTCTTTTGTAGGGTTGATATTCCATTGTATATATACCACGTCTTATCTACTTCATCCATCCCTACGTTGGCTATTGCAAATAACATTTAGGTAAAATAAAGACACATATTTGTATTTAGTTAAATATGTATTTATACATTTAGTGTTTTGGGGTTTTTTGGCATAAATACCCAGCAATGGAATTACTGGATCATGTAGTGTTTCTATTTTTAACTTTTTAAGGAACCTCCATACTGTTTTTTTAGTGCCTGCACTAATTTACATTCCCACTAACAGTGCAGGACAGTTCCCTTTTCTCCACATCCTCGCCAACACTTGTCTTTTTGATGCTAGCTGTTCTGACGGTTGTGAAGTGATACCTCAGTTTTGATTTGCATTTCCCTAATGATTAGTGATGGGGACCACATTTTTCATGTGTTTCTTGGCCATGTGTATGTCGTCTTTGGAAAGATGTATATTCAGGTTATCTGCCCACTTTTTAAATTGATTATTGGGGACTTTTTGTTGAGTTGTATCAATTATGTATTTCAGATATGAACCACTTATTGGATAGATCATTTGCAAATTTCTTCTTCCATTCAGTAGGTCGTCATTTTGTTGGTTTCCTCTGCTGCAAAAAAGCTTATTTTGATATTTTCCCAATAGTTTATTTTTGTTTCCCGCGCCTATGGAGACCTATACAGAAAACATTGCCAAGGCCATTGTATAAGAGATTGCTGCCTATGTTGTTGGGTTTTATGGTTTTAGCTCTCACATTTATTTAGGCATTTAATCCATTTTGAGTTGATTTTTGTTTGGTGTAAGAAAGTGGTTCATTTCATTTGTATGTTGCTGTCCATTTTTCCCAGCATCGTTTATTGAAGAGACTCCATTGCACAGTCTTGCCTCCTTTTTGGCACGTTACTCATCATACAAGCATGGGTTTATTTCTGGTCTCTCTGTTCTGTTCCATTCACCTGTGTGTCAGTTTTTCTGCCTGTGTCATACTGATTATTATAGCTTTGTAGTGTATCTTGAAATCTGGGATTGTATATACCTCCAGCTCTCTTCTTTCACGAGAATTGCTTTGGCTATCTGGGATGTTTTTTGTTGTGATACAGATATGAGGCTTTTTTATTCTAATTTTGTGGGAAACGCTGTTGATATTTTGATAGGGATTGCATTTGTTTTTATTGTGTTCCATTTTAGTAGTATCTAATAGTTTTCAGAGTACGGATCTTTCGCCTCTGTGGCTAAATTTATTCACAGGTATTTTATACTTTTTGATACAGTTGTAAAGCAGTTTGCTTAATTTCTTTTTCTGCTACTTTGCTAGTAGTATATAGAAATGTAATAGATTTCTGTGCATTGGGTTTCTACTGAATTCACTGGTTCTCATTTTTTGGTGTTGTTAGGTTTTCTGTATGTAGTCCCATGTCATCTGCAAATAGTGACCGTTTTATTTCTTCCTTACCAATTTGACTGACTTTTCTTTTTCCTGTCAGCTGCAGCTAGAACTTCCAAGACTATGGTGAATAAAAGTAGCAGGAGTGGGCATCTTTGTCTTGTTCCTAATCTTAGAGGAAAAGCTGTCAGTATTTCACCATGAGTATTAGGGTACATGGGGGGTAGGTCTTATATGACCTTACGCTAAACCCACTTTACTGATACTTTCTATCATGAACAGATACTGTATTTTGTCAGATGCTTTTTCTGCATCTATATTAATTTGATCATAGGATTTTTACCTTTTATTTTGTTAATGCGATATACCACATTGATTTGTGGATACTCAAAAGAGTTGTACCTCTGAAATAAATCAACTTGATCATAGTGAATGATCTTTTAATACATTGAATCCACTTTGCTGTTTTATGGAAGATTTTTGCATCTCTCCTCCTCAGGGATGCTAGCCTTAATTTTCATAATCAATATATTTTAATTGCTGCAATCTTATGATGAAACTGTAATGGATGAAGAGTTGCTGCTTATGGATAAGCAAAAAAAAGTTCATTACTTTAGATGGAATCTACACCTGGTAAAGATGCTGTGAAGATTGAACAGTGGATTCAACAGTGGCAACAAAGGGTTTAGGATATTACATAAACTTATTTAAATGCAGCAGCAAGGCTTTGAGAGAATTGACTCCAATACTGAAATAACTTGTACTGTGGATAAAAGTCAGTCAAGCAGCATCACATACTACAGAGAAATCTTGTAAATAGAACAGTCAATTGATGTGGCTGACTTCATGGTGTATTCTTTTAAGAAACTGCCACAGCCACTCTAATCTGTCAGTAGCCATCAACATCAAGGCAGAACCCTCCGCCAGCAAAAAGATTGCAACTAGCTGAAAGCTGAAATGGTGGTTAGCATTTTTAGCAATAAATTAAGGTATGTAGTTTTTTTAGAAATCCTTTGCACACTTAATAGACTACAATATAGTATAAACGTAACTTTTATATGTACTAGGAAATGAGGAATTTCACTTGACTTGCTTTATTGCTGGTGTCTGTGACCTACCCTGCAGTAGTCAGAGGTATGCCTATGTAGCTTTTGGTTTGTGGTTACTGTGAGCCTTACATGTAACAATGTATCAGTTTAAAGTGGACTTTCATGACTACTGCAGTTTAACCCTGAAGGCATTCTAAAGCTCTCCCTTCTTATTCTTATCCACCCCTCATCACCATGTTTTGTTTTCTGTGTCACATTTTACTTCTTTTTAATTTTGTGCATCCCTTATTATTGCAGTTATACTTATTTTTACAACTCTTGCCTTAGCCTTCATACTATTTAATCCATTACCTTTACTGTTTATCAGTAAAATTTTCACTCTCCTGTTTTGTTAGTAATTAGCACCTTTTCTTTGCAGCTTTTAGAGAACTCCCTTTGCCATTTCTTTTAAGACCAGTTTAATGGTGATGAATCCCTTTAGCTTTTGTTTGTCTGGAATATTCTTTCTCCTTCAGTTCTGAATGATAATGTTGCAGAATAGTGTATTCTTGGAAGTTTTTTTTGGTTTTGGTTTTGGGTTTTTTTTCCAGCACTTGGACTATATCATGCCAGTCCTTTCTGGCCCGCAGTTTCTTCTAAAAAATCTGCTAAATATCTTATGGGGGTTCTTTTGTATGTAACAAGTAGTTCTTCTCTTGGTGCTTCTATATAAAACTCCTTGCCCTTGACGTTGTAATTATAATGTGATTTGGTGTGGGTCTCTTTTGGTTCCCTGGATCTGGATGTTGGTTTCCTTCTCTAGGTTAGGGAGGTTTTTAGCCCCCTTATCTCCCTACACTGGGAATATTTTCTGTAAGTCTCTTAAGCGTTTTGGTTTGGTTGTTTTCCTGCTCTGTTTGGGTGAGTTCCAGTGCCCTGTCTTTGAGTTCAGTGACCCTTTCTTCTGCTTCATCTCGTCTACTGTAACCTCCCGCCCCTAGTGTATTTTTCAATTCAGTTGTTGTACCCTTCAGTTCTGTGACTTCTACTTGGTACTTTTCTCTTTTTTCAACTTCTCACTATGTTCATCCATTCTTCCAAGTTTGTTTAGCATCTTTGTTGCCATACTTTGAACTCTTTATCAGGTAGATTACTTATCTCTGATTCATTAAGCTTTTTTTTTTTTTTCCAGTTTTACCTTCTTTCTTTGGAATCTATTCCTGTTAATTCTTTGTGGTTTTTTTGTTTTTGTTTTTTTTTTTTTTTAAGCTATATGTTGGTTTCTGTGCATTAGATGAAACAGCCACCTCTCCCAATGTTGAAGGAGTAGCCTGGCGAAGATGAACCTTTTCATTTAATCCTTATCTTGTTTGTTTCTCACATTTTGTGATTGTCCCAGCAGCCTGTTTTTAAGCTCCCAGTATTGAGGGTGTGCCAAGACCCGTCACTGTACCAAAAGGGAGTATTTCATTCAGGATTTAAATTCAGGGTGATTAAAAGCTGCTACCTGAGGGTTTGGTTTCCAAAGTATGCAAATACGTATCATGTTATGGGACTGCAAGCAGAAGCTGGGGTGGCCACCAGAGCCAGGTGATAGGGAGGTGTCCCTTAGACACAGTAGTAAAAATTGGAACTTCAGATGAGTAGATAAGTTGCTCTCTGGAATATACCAGCAAGCTGTAATAAGGAAGAGCACAATATTGGTATTGCCCCAACCTACATGGTCCGACAGCATTTCCATAGGCCTCTAGAAGAGTGGCAGATCTGAAGTCTGCCCTGCAAGAAGGAAATATGCTGCTTTTACAAAATGAAGAGCTGCTATCTGGAACAGGCAGAGTGAGAACACAAAAGATAGCACCTGCCCTCTGAGGTCCCTGGTAAGGTTTACAGTTAATCCTTAGGATATGTGTTTAATTTGTAGCCATGATGGTAAACTTCTAGACTGCTTTCACTGGAAGACTGAGCTGCTTCCGTCTGCTGCCTCTTGCTGGGCCCTGGAGGTAGCTGTTTAAGACCTTTTTCTCCATTGCTTTCAGTCTTGTGGGACCTGTGAGCATTGGCCTGCTGGCCACCAGAGCCAGACCATGTACAGGTGTGCCCTGGCAGCAGCTGCAAAAATCAGGGTGCCTGACAAAGGTAAAACTTTCTTTTTATCTACCATCAAACTGGGGCAGGGCAGGGTGGGGGTGTAAAGACTCTTTCCATCAGCCACAGGCCCTAGATGTATGCCAGACCAGAAGCTTTCTCCTTAAGCCAAAACTCCTGTACAATCAAGTAAGCGTTTTTCTTAGAAAATAAGTGTTTCAGTCAGCTGTCTATACAGTCCTTATAGGAGGTAGTCTGCCAAGAACGTTCTCCAGTTTTTGCAATCTCATGGGACCCAGGAATGCAAGCCCCTCGGGTTCCAGAGCCACACAATCAGAGGGCATCCCTGGGCAGCAGCTGTAAACACTAAGTTCAAGACACAGGTAAAAAACCGTCTTCCAGGAGATACTTGTGCTCTGGAGCTCAGCAGCACCAAAACACAAAGATGGCATGTACCAGCCTCCTCCAGGTGATGCATTAAGATCAGCAAATGAATTTTCCACATGAAGTCTGTTTTTCAGAGGGCTGCTTCTGCCCTGGACCCTGTGGCAAGTGAGTCCATGCAAGCCCTTAAGAGCTCTTTGTTCACTGTAACCCTTTAGGTCTCTTGAATGTGAGCACTGGTGGTTTCCACAGCCAGCTGTTCTGGAGGTTCATCTCTCAGGTGCAAGATGAACCTTCACTCCTCCAGGGAGAAATTCTAGGTTTGTAAATTCCCTCCTAATTGCGGGTTGTGTGCTTGGAGATGGGTTTATGACATGATTAGTTCTCGGACTCTCCTACTCTCTTTGGTAGGGCCTTTTTCTTGTTTGCTAGGAAGGAGTTGCTCAGCTAGTCTTCAGGCCTTTTACAGAGGAAATTGTTCCATGTGTAGTAGCTTAAGTGTGTCCATGGAAGGAGGGGGGTTCAGGATCTGCCTACATTGCCGCCTTGTACTGCCCTAGCTTTAGAATATAGCCTTAATAGTCAGTTAATAATTCCAAATATGTTTTTAAAATATAGTGCAATCTTTTTGGAGGACAGTGTGGCAGTTACGTAGACTGAGAATGTGTTTACTCTTTGACCCTGAAATCCATATACTGATTATATAGATATTAAGACAAATGTTCAAAAGGACACAGGGACATATACTATGGCAGTACTCTTCCTAAAAGTTAATGGGGGAAAAACAAACTGAATTGAAAATTATATATACATGCCAAACGATGGAACACTATACACCAGATAAGAAGAAAGAGCTAAAACTGTATATACTGACACAGGAAGATCTCTAAGATATATTGTTATGAAAAAAGCAAGATATAAAAATATATGATCCCATTTATGTAGATATAGATGAATAAACGTAGATATTTACACTTATGTATGTAAAACATTGATTTTCTTCAAAGAGAATAGCAAATGGCTGGGTGTGGGTTACAGAAGGGCATGCTGAAGGAACATGGTTCCTTTTTATCCTACAAGCTTCTGCAGAGTCTGCATTCATTTTGAGAAAAAGATGTTTTGCTTATGAATAACAGACTAATACAGACAAGAGAGGATTAACAGGTAGATTTGCTTTCAACTTTTTGACATGTAAATACTTAACTGATGGCTATTTATCATATTATTTATCACTTCATAAAAATAGCAGCCATTTACTGAGTGTATCCCTCTCTGAGCTCAAGCTTCCACATTCCTGAAATCTCTAAGCCTGTGGGGGGAAAGCAATTGTACTCTCCATTTACAGATGAGGAACCTGATTAGCTAAGTATTTTGACCGGGTTACTCAGTATGAGCTAGTTGGGCTCTAAAAGCCTGTGCTTATAATTAGTTAAAGGTTATACTAGTCACTAATATTTATAACAAAGCTAACATACAGAACTATCTCTGGCACATGTTATCTGATGATAAATAGCCTCACAAATTTTCACCAAGGAACTGCAGCTTAAGACGTACCTTGAAAAACTGGAGCCTGCCCAAGCCCACAGCCAAGACAGCGAAAGAAAACAGAGGTACAGATACAGAAAGAGGACGTTGCTTCAGCGGCACGTGGCAGCCATCTTCAAAAACCTAAAATGTTCTATGGAAATAGACCTAGATTTATCCTGTTTGATTCTGGAGAGCTCAACAGGGTCAGAGGGAGAAAATTATAGAGAAAAGGATCTTTATGAAGAGAACTTTCTGTTAACATAGACCTTTCTTAAAATGAGGATGGACTGCCTTATGAGGTAGGAAGCTTCCTATCACCGGAAGATTCCGAGGCTAAGTAGCTACTTAAAAACTACATAAGCTCTAAGATTCCCTTTAAGATTCTGTAGCTTTTAGATTCTTCTTATTTTTTAACTACCATTTGTCATTTACATCTTCAGCAAAGCAATAAACATGAAATTAACTTTTCTGATGCTACAACTTACACTACATACATAATCTTACCCATATTCCTCATGGCATACATACTGCCTTCCATTCATCTGATGACAACAGTTTAAAGTGGACTTTGGGCACGCTGGTTTTGGTCACAGTGAAGTACGTACGTAATGTCCTTTAGTGAAACATGTTGCTTCCTTACCTGTAGAACCGTCTCCCTGGTAAACCAAGGGGATCGATGAACGCTCTCTCCAGAAGCATCAGTTGGTCGTTCATGATTCTCACTGCAATGGGACTTTGAAAATAAATAAGTAATTATAACCCTTACCATGGAACTATATTTTAAAATACAGGATAAGGCATGGAAAAATAAACTTCTAAAATCAATAGATTTTTAAGAAAATGCAGATGAACAATAAAGCCTTATATGTAAACTACATATAAGCGAGGCATCTTTCTAATATTCATAATAAGAGAGACCTACTGAAAATGGTTCCTTTTGTTTTTCAAGACCACCGAAAGAACAGGAAGACATTTTTAATTCTTTCTAGGAGGAGAGCCCGGCCTCCTGCAGAGGCAGACTGGGTGCACTGTCAAGTTCCTGATAAGCCATTTAGTGCCACCGAGTAAAGGCTGACCACCAACAAATGAAGGAAGGTGGCAACAGTCTGCAGGAAGAGAGTTGCGCATCAGGGGCAGGGAATCCCCTTTCACACTTGGAATCTGCCAATTCTCTTTTTGGGGTGCTGAGTTCTCTGGGCTTTCCTACAACCCCAGGGGGAGAGAAGCCCCTCAAAATGAAGGATACATCTTTCTGCCAATATGGGTGTGGGAAAGCTTATTCTAATTGGAGCTGGAAAAATAATTGTGACATGGACTGTAGTGTGGAACAACTTATGCTTGTTAAATAATGCTTTGAATACAACTTTCTTGTATTTCAATCTAAAAGTGGTAAGTGCTTAAATGAAATGCAAAAATTGTATCAATAAAAAAGTTTCTGCACTTGGTCAGGAAAGTTTTGGGACTGCAGTGAAATTCATACTACAAATGCACTTAAACCCATGGAACTGTGATTCCATCCTTGGCCCTTGTCTTGCGATGAGTTTTTAAGTCTACCATTTAGAGTAATGCTTCTCAAACTTCGATATGAATACACACCATTCTGGAGAGTCTTGTTAAAGTGAATTTAGTAGGTCTTGGATGGCATTTGATACTCGGCCTTTCTAACAAGCTCCTAGGCAATGCTGATGCTGCTGGTTTACAGACCTCGGAGCAGTGATGTTGAGCTGAATGCTTACGTAAGTGCACACGATTCATTCTAGTAACTAGATCGCTTTTCAAAATGATGGGGAGCTTTACAATTGAAACTTACTTATTAAGATCCACTTGTGTAAGTCTTCTGTGAAAATCCGAAGCAGCATCTGAGAAGTTCTTCACAGCAGAAAATAAAGAATCTTTTAAAAATACAAAAGTGGAAGGTTAATTAGTAAGTGCTGCTTATTTCACACGCTCACTTTCCTGCCCTCCCCATTTACAGGCTGATTAAAGTGAATAGATACTGAAACAATGTTGAGCCTTCCTGCAGGTCCATGGAAATTATCAGAAAATACTGTAACAAAGAAACAGTACATAAAATAGAAAATGTCTAAATTGGTTCTTCAGGAAGTAACTTCCAGGAGTCTAGGACATAAAAGTAATTCTTTTAACTCCTAATTTACCAGAAATGCATCATTCATGAATATACTCATTCAATACATATTTATTGGTACATCATCTATATGCTAGATACTAGATACAGCTATAGATGAGTTATGTTCCTGCAGTTATTATAGACTAAAACAATGTTAATCCCTCTTTGTAAGGAGTGCATTTAAGATCTTGTTTAAAGGCCACCTGTGACAAGTTGACATGTGGACACAAATAGGATCGGGTTTTGTCTGATCAACCTTTTCTTTAGATTACAAAGATTCTAAGGAAAGTGAGAAAAGGGTCCCAGTATATTTTTTATTACAACCACCTATGTATCATTTTGCATCTTTACTAAACCGAACATTAACAGTAATTATTGGTTGATTTCCTTCTTTCATTAATCCTGTGAGGCAGGGGATACCAATATTCATTTTACAGATAAAGCACTTACTGTTCCAGACACAGGACTTTGTTAGGTGACACAGCTAGTAAATAGTGCATTCAATATAAAAAATAAGGCCTCTTTGTCCTAGGTTTCCTTTAAGCTCTAATTAGTATTGCTGTTTTTTAAAACCACTTGTCAATCTAACAATAGGTATTGTGGAAGCTAAAGAAAAGTATTGAAGGAATTTTAAAATTCCAGTGAACCACGATAGTCCAAATGGATATGAAATGAAATGTGTCCCTGGTATTTAGTAACACAGGTGAATGATAACTTCGGCAGAAGCCATTTCAGTAGATAGTAGGAAGACAGTGCACTGGCTTGGTAGAAGGAAGTAAAGAACTGGAGATAGGAGTGCAGATTTTATATATACATATCTAGATATATGTATAGATAGAGATGATAGATGATAGATAGATAGATGATAGACAGATGATAGATAGATAGATATCCGGGTATATATATCCCATCCACCATTCTTCCATTAAAACATTTTCTGGGGGCCTGTTATTGCCTGGCACTAAAGGGCAAATTTTGATTGGGAAGCAAGTAGGGTACATTAGATAGAAGAAACTTTTATAAGATAGAAAACTGTGTTTAATGCAGATGGAGTGTCACCAATGAGATAGAGAGTTTGACAATATGGGGGGGGTATTAAGAGATAGGTTAATAAAGCTGTGTAAAGATCATCCTTCCACTTTAATTGTGTGTGCTCTCTCTCAGCTGGATCCTGACGTTAACTGATAAAGTAATTCACCAAAAGAAAATCAGGGCATCTAGGAAAAGAACTGGATGGATACCCAAAGAACTATGAACGTCCATCTTGCTGTGGGCTCTGCTTATTTCTCCAATTTCATTTGCCGCATCATTACAGAGATTCTGCAATTGCTGATGTAAACACAATTTCCTAAATTTTCTCTGCATCATTTTATCTCGATCTTAATACCTGCTGTTCATCATAACTTTGAAGATGACTCACTTGGATGCGGTAATATTCAAAAGCCACCGCTGACTACTCTGTGCTCACTCTCTGTTCCCGTAGCACTCGGTACTAGAACAACTTGTCCCTGGCATCTTGGTCTTCTCCCTCACAGGAGATTCTGTGCTCTCTGAGGGCAATGATTACTTTTCACACATCCTTGTATCTCCCAGGAAATAACACAGAACTTGGAGATGGTAGACACTGAATACAAATTTGGTAATTTTGGTATATACTTCTGAGAATAGGTACTCCCAGATGGAAAGAAAACAGTTAAAATCCTACTAGTTACCGTAACATTCATGAGCATAAGTGTCGGGCATCATTGTTTCTATATATTAACCAACTGAATCGCCCACAGCAGTCTTGGAAACATGTTACATTCTTTACTGTTTCACTCCTAAGAAAACGGACACACAAGAGAGGGGCCAAGTACCTTTCCCAACATCACACAGTGATTAAGAATTAGAGCCAGGATTTGAACTGAGTAACGACTTCCAGACCCAGTGCTCAGTGCTGCTGCACTGCATTTCATCCCTCCTTTGTAGGGGTACAGAGTAGGAACAGTAACCGCAAAATGGCTATATACGTATAAAATGAAAGAGTGCTTAAAGCCATGTTCCTCCATGTAGACAAATAAATGCAATAATAATGATAATTACATATGTAGGGGAGTAGGTTTTCTCTGTTTTCCCATCTTTGTGTAGTATTGTTTTTTAATAGTACTGTTCTTTTAACAGTAAAAATATTTTTAAAGGCAGCAACACAGGAAAAATACTTACAAACCCAACGTTTATAGCACTAACTTAGAAAAATGGATTCATCTTACAAATACCAGATGAAACTACATTCTTTAAAAGTATTTAGTTTTTTTCCAGAGTCAGAATTAAGTGATGCAGGTATATATTCTAGGATCAAGAGTGTGCAGTGATGACGAGAGGAGATGGTATCTTAAAGCTGTAACTTAAAGATTATAAAATACCCAGCGTTCTTACCAAATGATACTCCGTGGTCTCTCAACTGTTGGTCATGTTTCTTAGATAAATTGTAGATACTTGTCGCATAGTTTTTCAAAGCTTTTGCATAGTCTTCAATATTGAAAGGAATGATTTCAGAGTCTGCAAGCTCGTAAACCAGTGCTCCTCGTAACTGAGCCACAGAAAGCTGTTTTTTAAATGTGGGATCATAGAAATTCTCTACTAATTCAAACGTCTCATAAATCGTATGGTATAATGGGTAGCTGCTGTATGTATCTGTTTTCTGCGGGGGGGGAGAAAAGGGTAGGCACTAAATTCAGACAAACATTAAATATGCAAATTACAGGATTGATATAATCATAGAAATGATTGCAGAAAAAATACAACCATGTGGCACCCTGAGTTTTATCACAGTGAAGCAGAAAAAAAGTTAAAATCTAAAACACTATCACCAAATGTTTACCGATTTAAAATTTTACTGTTCTTTGTTTTGTAATTCATGTAATCTTCACTCAAAATACTTCCTGAAAATTGTCTTTAGTGTATTTCTAATAACTGAAATTAAGAAGTACATACTCAAACTGCGTATTAGCACAGTTTACAATTATTTATCAATTGATTGGAAATGACAGGTTCTGGGCAGCTAAGATCATATAGTTGAGGAATTCGATATTTAGAAGCAACTTGTCTGCCTTCTGAACTGTATAACCAAATGCCATTCACCCTTTATCACATAATTACAGGCTACCATGATAAATTATTAATAGTGGTATTTTATGTAAATATTGTTTGATTTCTTAGGGCTGCCTTTCCTGAATTTAGTTTTTGTCTGTCTGCTACTTTGCTTTAAGGTTAACATTTTTATTGCCTTTAGTATCACTAAAAGGAATCCCCATGTCAGTCTTTCTGATACTCTGCTTTTAATCCACAATGTTTTAAAACTAGATAACTTTGTTCAGATTGATAACAGAATATAAAAGTGAATAGGCCTTGAAAAAGTTTAATGAGTATTGGTATACAGGTTTATGCATTTATGTTCAGTTATTTGGGAGATGTTTTTGCTTTCATCTCTGTTCTCAGTCATATTCTGGATAGTCAAATTTGTAAGGGGTACAATGTATTCTAGGCAAGCAAGATGCTGGCATACTGAGATTATGATTTGAAAATTACTAAAATCTGTGACATATCTTCGTTTACTGTTGTAATCTTCAGTTCGGTTTATCATGTAAGTTATAATCAAGCAGACACGGTATACGTTGGCATATCCTAAGACTTGTATATCATCAGTGTATTTGAGTGACAATGGTGCACACTAGTCAGTGCAGAACAGAAAAGAGATTCGACTGAAAAATCAGGAGGAACTTGTTTTATTCCCTAGTCAAAAGCCTTGGAGTCAGATGACAGGCAGGAGTGGGGATGTGAAGAGGGCCTACTGACAATAAAGACTGGCATCCCCTGTAACCGAGACAGGTTCTTCACCTGCACATTTTCCTCAGGAAAAGACTAGAAGAATGAGGCTTTCCAACAAAGCCTACACCAAAAAATGACATGAACTACTTGGTTCTAGTACCTGGTATTACTGTGTTAACTACCACTTCACTGAATAATCCTGCAGGGAAAATTCACAGAATAACCCGAGTCAATTCCTAGTCCATCTACAAAGGGACATGAAGTCAGCCCTTATCCCTGGAATTCTTCCTGGGCCATGTGACCTGGTGCCCTGGTGCTAAAAAACCTTTAAAATTCCAAACAAAGAGTTGGATAAAGTGCTATGTATCCAAAATAATAGAATAGCTTACCCTATTCTTAGTGTAACGGGCTCTGCCTGAAGCAATTCCAAGTCTCTGAAAATAAGCCTCAAAATCACTTCCAGATCCCAGTTTGTTGATTCTAGATGTAGAATATAAATATACAGACAAGGAGAAATAAATACATAAACTAAAACAATGAGGAAGGTAAATAAATGGAACAGTGAATCCAAGCAAGGAATTGCACAGCATATTTATAAGAATTCTGAGAAGGTGCACCACTCCAGGATACTTTACTATCATGTGCTGGAAACTGGTATGGTAAAACTATAATCCTGCATTGACTGACTACAGCCAGCATTGAACAGTGCCACCAAGATGGCAGCCTAGTGACTATAGTCTTTTTTTTTTTTTTAATCTTATTTATTTTACAGAGAGCGTACAAGCAAGGGGAGCAGCAGAGAGAGGGAGAAGGGAGCTGAGCAGGGAGCCTGAGACTATGGTCTCTTTAGTATTTTCAGCATTTTATGGTTATTTATTTAGAGGGGAAAATAAGATTTGGTCACTCTCAGAGAACTATAATCTAGTAAGAAAACTGCCATGAGGGACGCCTGGGTGGCTCAGTCGGTTAAGCGTCTGCCTTTGGCTCAGGTCATGATCCCAGGGTCCTGGGATCGATTCCCACGATGGGCTCCCTGCTCAGTGGGAGTCTGCTCCCTTTGCCCCTCCTCCCACTCGTTTTCTCTCTCTCTCTCCCATAAATAAAATCTTTTTAAAAAGGGGAAAAAAAACTGCCATGATAAAGTATATTTGAAATAAAAGTATATATTTAAGATCATAAAGAATCTAAATGTCCCTTAGATATCCAATTAATATATTTCTTTGCATATAGTAAAGAAAACCACTACATACATATTTGTATATACATATGTAATAACAGAAAAAAGTATTATTAGATTATTTGGTACCTTGGATGTTTTTAAAACTTTTTTTCTACTCCAATATATTTTTTTTAAATAAGCATGTCAAACATTTATAGTGAAAATGCAAACTTTCACAGGACTTATTTGGAATATGGAATGAAGCTATACACTCTTACCATCATCTGCTAGTTTTAGAAATAGTTTTGCAGGAGAAAACAAATTCAAGAAAGCTGCTATTGTAGGAACAAGAAGTAAAAAATTAATACTTATATAGTCTAAACTGATTACAGATAAAATACATAATTTGGTTGTTATTTATAATGTCCCTTAAGTTTAGAAGCAAATTTTTTTTACTTCATCAGTATCATTTGGAGTTACATTATTAATACATCTAATACATATTTGAAATTTAATGCAAGAATGCAAACTAATACCTGATAATGTGGCAAAATAGTTTTGACTAAAAATCTGCAAAACTAGACTCTATTGTAGATTCAAAGACTTGGCTATCCTGTCCAATTAGCAAATCGAAGGCTACAAGAGGGATTCTCTGGGATTATCTTTCCTCTACTCAAATTATTGACACATCTAAGAATTGAATGTCTGGAAAAACAAGGGGCAAATGGGAATTCATAATTTATCCTATGGTAGGAAATATACAAGTAATTTACCTAGGAAAATTTATATTTTCAAATGAAGGGTCCTTTTCCAACCAGCTTTCATAAAGAGATTTACTCTCAAAACCATCATCTGGGCTGGAGATCTGGAATGAAAAATCAAATATTGCGAATTAGAGGCAGAAGCAACTAAATTTAAGCCAGTAATAAGACCATATGTTATCAACTTCCAACTATATGAGTATGTGTCACGTTCTTTATAGGAAAAAAAAATGGCAAGGAAAGAAATTCCAATCAAAGTCATGTTCATTTTTGTTGTCCACCTAATGGTAATTTTGTCATGTACCTGGGATAAAATTTCCTGCTTCTTTTGGTAAACTTTTTACTAGAGTTTCAGATTTTTAATAAGTGTCATCGCTTTGATTTTTGGCAGCTTAGATTTCTTTTAGTGGCAAGTTACTGGGGTAAACTTTAGATATAAGATTTACTTTAGTAAATTGCTTCTGGCCAAGACGACTTATAAAAAGAGGCCTCAGGGCAACAGATAGGGCTGGAGAAGCTAAGCTTGAAATTGGCAATGTAAATCCTGGTTTTGTAGGGCAGGTGGGGTAAGGAGGAACTGCCATTTTAGAAAGTCAAATTATATTTAAACAAAGTTGGAATTTGATGGGTTTTTAAAGCTCTGTATAACCTCAGATTTCTATTTGGAAATTCTAAGAGCTTCTGTAAATGCATGAAACTTTTTTACTACCCTCATTAAAAGTATGCCCATAAACATACTATTCCTTCCGCACTTGAGGAAAAGCAGGGCCATGTGGTGGAAGAATTTGCAGACTCTGAAGGCTAATATCTATTTTAAATCCATAATATCACACATACCCACCTGAAATTTGTCTGGTATTTATAGCTCTACTTTGTTCAAAAGAAAAAAAAAAAAGGCATACCCTACTTAATGCAGTTCTGAAAGCATTATATAACCTTTGGTATATTGCTTCCAAAGCCCTGGTTTTCTCACCTTGTGGAAGTGGGGATGATGGTCCCCATCTTAACATAAACATCCATTCCTTTGATATTTTCTCTGGCCTTACACAGAGTCGGTTGTTGCCTCATCGCTGCATATGAGGCCGAGCTTAGAACGAGTGCTTTGCTTGCACTAAATCAGTGCTCACAGCGCTGCAAACTGGCACAGTCATTATCGCCATTTTACAGATGAGGAACCGGAGTTGACAGTGGGTGTCAGGGCAGGATTCAGGCCAGGCTGGCTCTAGACCTCAGCTCTTAAGTGCTACATAGCTGCCACTTAGCTCCTACTGTGACAGGCTGAACGGTCCTTAATTCCAACACTTAAAACTCATCATTAATTGCGTGGGGCAGGAGAGGGGTGCGGTTTGAACAAGCTGCTCTCGGGAGGGCAAGCTGATGAGTGGGAGTACCTGGCACAGGCCGACATGTTAGGTGCTCAGTGAATCGTTAAGTGATCCGAAAACACGCAGTACAGGGAGGAGTCTCCCTCGGGGTGGGTTAGCCCCGCTCTGCCACTGAGGGCATCTTGGGCAAGTCAACCTCTCCTGAGTACATTCTCCTTACCCACAAAATGGGCATAATGCAGTTTGTCCTGCCTGCTTCTTTGGATGAATTGAAACAAGGTCTTGTATAAACAATAAATTTTTTCATAAACTGTAAAAAAAAAAAGTCACAGTCATCCTTTTGCCCACCAGCACGTTGGAGCTGCGGAGATGTTCTGTGCATTTTTAGGTAACTCACTGGTTCTGCTCTACTCTGTTCTTGCCAACTTGCAATCGCTGAGGACCTGCTCCAGCTCCCACATCATGCTTAGACTGAATTTTCCGAAAAATCCTTTCATTTTCTGGAATCACCATCTCAGTCTAGCACTAACCAGAATGGTGTCCCTTCAGCCTGTTCTCCCTAGATCATACTTTCTGATATACACGTCTTCATAGATGCTGACTCTCCGCCATTATTTCAACACCTTGTCCCACTTTTTTTTTTTTTTTAAATCAGGCAACTGCCCTTCTCTCTAAGCTCTGCCCTTTCTACAACTCTTTCCTACTCTCATGTCACCAGCATGGTTTGACTGTGCCAACATATACTAGGGGTTGGTAAAATTATAATCAGTTCATGGGAGAATACAAAAGTCTTTTTCTACTGGGTTTTGGTATGGCCATAGATAAGCATCTGCCTCTCTATAAAGGGGCATAGACCTAAACTTCTCCCTGTTGGCCCTAACATTGATACTAGTTTGTTGTTGTTGTTGTTGTTGTTGTTGTTGTTATTTTTGGAAAGAGAACACAAGCATGGGGGGGAGGGGCAGAAGGAAAAAAAGAGAGCATCTCAATCAGGCTCCATGATGACACAGCTCGATCTCACGACCCTGAAATCATGACCTGAGTCAAAATCAAGAGTCAGAGGCTTACATCAGAAAGAACGATTACCCAACATTTGCAGCAACATGGACAGGACTGGAGGAGATTATGCTAAGTGAAATAAGTCAAGCAGAGAAAGACAATTATCATACAGTTTCACTCATTTGTGGAACTTAAGAAATAGCACGATCGATAGGAGAAAGAAGGGAAGAATGAAGGGGGGTAAACATTAGAGGGAATGAACCACGAGAGACTATGGACTCTAGGAAACAAACTGAGGGCTTCGGAGGGGAGGGGGGTGGGGGATTGGGATAGGCCGGTGATGGGTATTAAGGAGGGCACGTATTGCATGAAGCACTGGCTGTTATACTCAAACAATGACTCATGGAACACTACATCAAAAGCTAATGATGTACTGTATGGTGACTAACATATCATAATAAAGTTTTTTTTAAAAAAATTAAAAAAAAAAGAGTCAGAGGCTTAAATGACCAAGCCACCCAGGCACCCCTAAAATAATTCTTATTCTTGACATCAAAGGTAGGAGCCGTCTCTGTAGGACAGCACAAAGCATAAATGGATATGCTGAGAAGGATTTTCTCAGGATTTTTCTTATGGCTTGCTTTTAGATAAGATGTCTTTATGGGGCATTCCAATGAAAGGATCAAGAACACAAGCTACCCAGTATTTTGAGAGTTGGGATGGGAATAATGAGAGGACTCTCACTGGGGAAAACTAGTTTTTAAAGACACCAACAGAAAAAGGAAAGGGCAATAATAAGGGAGAGTGGGAAACAGTACCTGCAGAAAAGTACTTTTCTGACATTACTTCACACTGTAAAGTGATACGTACTTCAAAGAAATGTTTATGTAATTAAATTCTACAATGAACTATTTAAATGAAGTACACAGAGGTTGTGAATCGATTATATAATCTTTAAAGAACATTAGAATTCGGAGTACTTTTTTATCAATATTTACAGAATTCCTATATGGTAAGAATTATTTCCGTTTTGCTGTTAGAGTTGCTAGAGCTTAATGTATTCACTACACTGATACAGAGTGATCTCTCTAATGAACAAATATAATAGTGTATAACCTTGTTAAAGATTTTTAATTTCTCCATCGCCAGATTTCTGAACTTGGCCTGTTTGTCATGCCCCATTTCTTACCATCTTTCCATCAAAACCTTATGCTTATGTCACACTGAGCCACCTAGAGGCCAGGAAATAACTCTTTCATATTTCCACCATCTGTTGTAGGTACTGTGTTCTATGCTGAGAATGCCTTCTTACGTTCACATCCTTCCATTTTACAGCCCAAGCGCTAATTATTCTGTAAACCTCTTCTGGTGTTTCTCCAAGCTACCCCAGGATTTCAGATTTTTTATCCCATAATTGTTCTCCATTGTTTACAGTATCCAATATTCTACTGAAGTATAATTCCTCATTTACAAGTGTATATCCTTTCTGGATTACTAAGTATTTGGATTCATTGACCATGTCTTCTTCTTGTTGTTGCTTCTAGAATTCACTCAATAGGGCCTGAACACAAGTTTTTTTTCCATTTCAGCTCAGTGTTCTGTTCTATGAAAATGCCTCTACCACATGAAATTGTATACCCTATTCATGACAACAGGGCACACAATTCTTAGTATCTACTAGTAGAAAAGACTAGCAATACTCTTTTTATAGTTAGGTCATATAAACAGCGTATTAAAGATTTTGTTCTGACTTGGTATTTACACAAATCAACTATATCTCTCACCAGTTTAAAAATCAGTACCACTAATTAAGAAAACAGGTGTTACTCATTTATTCATCAGAAAACATTAAGACATATCTATTTACCTCTTTTGTCAGTTTATATACCAATTGGTAAAGAAGGGGTGTGCAGTCAACTCTGAGAGTATAATTGCCTGAAAAAATAAAATACAGTGTATTTTAATACTTCCAAATGAAATTCCAATGGAAGTCTAATTCTGACTATTTCTAATTATAAACAAGATGTAACAGACTTGAAACTGAAGGCATCATCCCCAAGCAATTAGAGGAAATAGTTCTTCAGGAGCAAGAGAGGTTGCAGTGTGCACTTCGGACAGAGAAAGCTGTAGAGGACTTTGGGTGCTAAGGCAGGAAGTCCCACAGTAATTCTAGCATTATTCTTAAGGTGGTATCTCTTAGGGGGACTTTGGCAGAGGAAGTGGTAAGGCTATACCATCCATTCTTTATTTACTCAATTCAAGAGTATCAAGACATGAGACTAGAGCATTTCAATAACTCATAAGTACACTCAAACATTACCTAGACATCATCATACAGTGAAAGCCTAGAGACACAAATGGCACGTGTCAGGTTCCAAGGGAAGTCTGCTGTTTGTGCTTACTTCAAATTGTTCCAATACACACAGGAGGTATTTCTATGGAATATTCTATAAAATATTCTTCTGAAATATTTTAGCCTAATTCTTTTAATATCTCCACATGAAGAATATGATTAATACTAGAGCTTTAAGTAGTAATTCAAGATAGGCAAATGGCAAATATACTAAAGAAATTAGGATCAGTAGCTTAGTTATGAATCATACATTGATTCGTTTGAATCATGATTTTCTCTGTGGTAAAATGGAAAACGAAGGTATCATTGAGGAGTTTCATAGGGAGAAAATAACCTTAGTTTACAAGTTAGTTACAGTTTGCAAACTTAACAGATGGTACATTGTTTAATAATGTGAAATAAAATATACCTTCTATAGATGAATCTGAGTTGATATAAGCAACGCTTCTCTCCTGGAGTATTTTTACGTTCTCCTACAGTTGAAGCAAAGTTGTTACTTAATTCACAGTATTTATAATTGTGGAAATGTTAAAAAAAAAAAAAGTAAATAACTGGCTGGCTGACAACATTAATGCAATTAAAATTAGTAGGAGAACATGCATAGCTACTGTTTATAGCAATAGCAGAAATTGTCACAGAAAAAGTATTTTCAAAGTGTGGTTCCTTGATTCCTTGCATTAGAATATGGAGGGGTGAGGCTCCCAGAATCTGGGCCCCATTGCAGACCTAACAAGTAAGAATTTCTGAAGGGCCTGAAAATCTGTGTTTTCTACAAAGTATCCCTGGAAATCCTTACATACACTGAAGTTTGAGAGAGATGCTGAGACTGGGTACCCAAGTAAAGTAGAAGTGAGAAACAGAGAATTTCCATTTATCTATTTTTAAAAGAGGAGATAAAAAGAAAAAATAATTTTTAAAAAGGAGGATAGAAAAAAACTACAGGGAGAGAAGGAAAGACATTAGGACAGTCTCTCTCCCTCTTTCCCCCTTTCCCTTGCTCTTGCTCTAACACACACACACAAGATAAAGTAGAGAATACTATCACATAGATGGAAATATGCTGAGCAAGCCTTTTACTTCTATCTAGTTTGCTACCTTATAAGAACATACCATAATAGGAGGTGGTGCCAGATAGAAGCATAGAAATACCCTGAACTCCATTCCCAGACACACCAAATCTACACCTACATATAAAGCAATTCCTCCTGAAGAACAACAAAGGGCTGATTGAACAGCTTCTACACAATAAGGAATAGGGGGACCACATAAAGAAGGGTAGGAACAGCAGAGACACAGTAACATTGAGAACAACCACCCCCAATGTGGCAACCTACAGTAGGGAAAGATATGACTGAGGGGCCCATGTGCAGACGTGACCACCCTGGGGCACAGAAAATCAAAACAAAACAGAGATAGTAGTTTAAAGGGAAAGTAGACTATGAAGTGAAGAAAATTCATTCGCTAACCCTACCATGTCTGCCACATGGGCTTAACTGCTGGAACTCTCTCCAGGGTCAGAAGTACTCAGTCTCCTAACCCACACCAGCTCCAGCTGTCCCACCAAGGTGACCCAGGCACAAGGCACCCACATTATACCTGGCCTGCTCCCATACTATCTCCAGGCATCCCACCCAAGCAGCCCCAATGTGGAGCACTCCCAAAGCCCCTGGCCCAAGCCTACTCCCTTTCAGCTGTCCCTCCAGGGTGACCATGGTGCAAAGCACCCCAGGAACTGCTGGATTACACTTGCTTCAGCTCCAGCTGACCAGACAGGGTATCTCCTTTGCAGAGTGTTCCAGCCAACACCTATCCAGCACCAATCAGCTAGCCAAAGCCACTAAGCACACAGTCTACACAGGGGACATTCTTTTTTTTTTTTTTTTTTTAAGATTTTATTTATTTGACAGAGAGAGACAGCCAGCGAGAGAGGGAACACAGGCAGGGGGAGTGGGAGAGGAAGAAGCAGTCTCCCAGTGGAGGAACCTGATGTGGGGCTCGATCCCAGGATTCTGGGATCACACCCTGGGCTGAAGGCAGACGCTTAACGACTGAGCCACCCAGATGCCCCTACACAGGGGACATTCTTATATAAGGCCACTTCTTCAAGACTAGGAGAGGTGCCTGTTCCACCTAATTCATAGAAACAAAGTCAGACAAAAATCAGGAGACAGAGGGAGAGGTTCCAAACAAAAGAACAAGACCTCAGAAAAAGAACTAAATGAAATGAACGTAAGTCATCTACCTAAGAAAGTGTTCAAAGTAATGGTCATAAAGATGCTCAACAGACCTGAGAGAAGAGTGGATGAATTCAGTAAGAACTTCAACAAAGAGACAGAAAATATACAAAGAAACCCACCAGAACTGAAAAATACAACTAAAATGAGAACACTAGAGGGAATCCACAGCAGAATAGAGGAGTCTGAAGAACAGATCAGTAAGCTGGAAGACAGGGTATTGGAAAACAACCAAGTTGAACAGCAAAAGAATTTTTAAAAATGAGGTTGGCGGGGGGCGCCTGGGTAGTTCTGTGGTTAAGCGTCTGCCTTCTGCTCAGGGCATGATCCCAGAGTCCTGGGATCGAGCCCCACATCAGGCTCCTCCACTAGGAGCCTGCTTCTTCCTCTCCCACTTCCCCTGCTTGTGTCCCCTCTCTCGCTAGCTGTCTCTCTCTGTCAAATAAATAAATAAAATCTTTAAAAAATAATAAAATAAAATGAGGTTAAGGGACCTCTGCAACAACATTAAACATAATAACTTTTGCATCGTAGGGTTCCCAGAAGGAGAAGAGAGAGAAGGGAGCAGAAAATTTATTTGAAGAAATAACAGCTGAAAACTTCCCTAATTTGGGGAAGAAAGCAGATACCCAGAAATTCCCAAAAAAGATGACTCCAAGGATGTCCACACCAAGACACATAATAATTAAAATTCCAAAACTTAAAGAATCTTAAAAGCATCAAGGGAAAAGCAAACAGTTACATACAAAGGAAACTTGATAAGGCTATGAGCTGATTTCTCATCAGAAACTCTGCGGCCAGAAGGGAGGCCATAATACATTCCATGTGCTAAAAGGGGACTGGGGAGAACATCACCAAGAATACCTCACCCCCCAAGTTTATCATTCAGAACTGACGAAGAGATAAAGGGTTTCCCAGATGAACAACAGCTAATGGAATTAATCACCACTGAACTGGCCTTATAATAAATGTTAAGGGACTTCTTTTAAGTTGAAAAGGTCCAATTAGAAAAAAATTATGAAAGGAAAAAATTTCATTGGTAAAAGCAAACATACAGTAAAGGTAATAGATCGGTCACTTATAAAGATAGTATGAAGGTTAAAAGACAACAGTAATAAAATCAACTGTATATAGGATATTAGGTAGGCAATACACAAAATATGAAAATATGAGATCATATAAATAAAATGTGTGTGGGGGGGGTAAAAATTTAATGCTTTTGAATGTGTTCAAACCTAAGCAACCATCAACTTATACAGATTGCTGTACACACCAGAACTTTATGGTAATCCCAAACCCATAGTACACAAAAAATAAAGAGAAAGAAACCCAAGGGTAACACTAAAGAACACTATCAAATCACAAAAGAAGAGAGTGGGAGGAGAACAAAGAAACAGAGAGACCTACAAAAACAACCAGAAAACAATTAACCAAATGGTAATGAGTACGTATATATAAATGATTATATTAAATGTAATGGGCCAAATGTTCCGATCAAAAGACAGAGTAACTGAATGGATTAATTAAAAAAAAATCCATCTATATGCTGTCAAAAAGAGACACCTCAGATCAAAAGACACACACAGACTAAAAGTGAAGAGATGGAAAAGGTACCTATGCAAAGAAAGTTGAAGTACCAATACTTATAACAAACAAAATACACTTTCAAACAAAGACTGTAACAAGAGACAAAGAAAGGCTTTATGTAAGGATAAAGGGATCAATCCAACAAGAAGATGTAACAATAGTATATATCTATGCACCCAACATATAAAGCAAATATATAAAGCAAATGTTAACAGACATAAAAAGTTAGGAATTAATAGTAATACTATGACAGTAAGGGATTTTAACAGCCCATTTATATCAATAGATGAATTTTCTGTCTGGATAACCTATTATTAAACAATGGTTTTGAATGACTCATTAGACCAAATGGATTTAACAGATATATACAGAATATTCCACCCCAAAACAGCAGAATGCACATTTCTTTACAACTGCTCATGAACTTTCTCTAGATTAGATTTCATTATATGTCACAAAACAAATCTCAATAAGTTTAAGACTTAAATCATATTAAGCATCTTTTCTAACCACAATGGTATAAAATTAGAAATCAAAGACAAGGAAAGAACTGGCAAAAACACAAATATGTTGAGGTTAAAACAATATGCTACCATACAACAGATGAGTCAATTAAAGAATCAAAGAGGAAATAAAATACCTGGAGATGAATGAAAATCGAAATGATTTAATTCTTTGGGACACAGCGAAAGCAGTTCTAAGGTAAAAGTTTATAGCTATACATTATGGCCTGCCTCAATAAACAAGAAAAATCTCAAACAATCTAACCTTACATTTAAAGGAGCTAGAAAAAGCACAAACAAAACCCAAAATTAGTAAAAGGAAATAATAATAGAAATAATAATAAAAAGAAATATTAATAATAAAAAGAAATAATAATAAAGATCAGAGGAGAAATAAATGGGATAGAAACTTAGAGAAAATATCAATGAAACTAAGAGCTGGTTCTTTGAAAAGATAAACAAAATTGATAAACCAGTAGCCAGCCTCAACAAGAAAAAGAAGACTCAAGTAAAATCAGAAAAAAAAAAAAAGTTAGAACTAACACCACAGAAATACAAAGGATTATAAAAGACTGCTATAAAAAATTATACACCAACAAACTGGACAACCTAGAAGAATGCAATTTGGTGCAGCCACTCTGGAAAACAATATGGAGGTTCCTCAAAAAGTTGTAAAGTAGAGCTACCCTACAATCCAGCAACTGCACTATTGGGTATTTACCCCAAAGAAACAAATATAGTAAACCGAAGGTGCACATGCACCCCAATGTTTATAGCAGCAATGTCCACACAGCCAAACTATGGAAAGAGCCCAGATGTCCATCAACAGATCAATGGATAAAGAAGATGTGGTATATATATACCATGGAATATTCATTCAGAAACTGAAATCTTGCCATTTACAACCACATGGATGGAACTAGAAGGTATTATGCTAAGTGAAATAAGTCAATTAGAGAAAGACAACTATCATATGATCTCACTGATATATGGAATTCGAGAAACAAGGCAGAGATCATAGGGGAAGAGGAAAAAATAAAACAAGAAGAAGCCAGAGAGGGAGACAAACCATAAGAGACTCTTAATCTCAGGAAACAAACTGAGGGTTGCTGGAGTGGAGGGGTGTGGGAGGGATGGGGTAGCTGGGTGATGGACTTTGGGGAGGGAAGGTGTTGTGATGAGTGCTGTGTATTGTCTAAGACTGATGAATCACAGACCTGTACCCCTGAAACAAATAATACATTATATGTTATTAATAAAAAAATTATACACCAACAAACTGGACAACCTAGAAAAAACGTAAAATTCTAGAAACATACAATCTTCTAAAACTGAATCAGGAAGAAATAAAAAATCTGAGCTGACCAAATACTTGTAACAACACAGACCCCATAACCAAAAAACTCCCAACAAACAAAAGTCCAGGCCCAGTGGCTTCACAGATAGAATTAATACCTCTCTTTCTCAAACTACTCTAAAAAATAGAAGAGGAAATAAAGCTTCCAGTTCATTCTATGAGGCCAGAATTACCCTGATATCAAAACCAGATAAAGCCACACGGAAAGAGAAAGGAAAGGCAGGAAAGGGAGAAAAGGGAGAAAAAGAAAGAAAAGGAAAGGAAAAAGGAAAGGAAAGGAAAGGAAAGGAAAGGAAAGAAAGGAAAGGAAAGGAAAGGAAAGGAAAGGAAAGGAAAGGAAAGGAAAAGGAAAGGAAAAGGAAAGGAAAAGGAAAGGAAAAGAAATTCTATAGGCTAATATCCCTGATGAACACAGATTCAGAAATTCTCAATGAATTACTAGGAAACCAAATTCAATAATACATTAAAAGGACCATTTATCATGATCAAGTGGGACTTATTCCAGGGTTGTAAGGATCTTAAGATGAGCAACAAGACAAGGATGTTCACGCTTGCCACCTTTTTCAACATTGCATTGGAAGTCCTAGCTGTAGTAGTCAGACAAGAAAAAGAAAAGGCATCCAAATCAGTAAGGAAAAAGTAAAACTGTCACTACTTGTAGACGACATGATACTATATACAGAAAACCCTAGAAACTCCACAAAACTAATAGAACTAATAAATGATTAAGTTGCTGGATGCAATATTAATATACAGAAATACGTTGATTCTATATGCCAACAACAAAGTAGCAGAAAGTTAGTTTAAGAAAAGAATCCCATTTACAATTGCACTAAAAAGAATAAAATACCTAGGAATATATTTAACCAAGGAGGTGACAGACCTGTACCCTAAAAGTATAAAAAATTGTCAAGGGAAACTGAAGATAATACCAACAAATGGAAAGATAAACCATGCTGGTGGAATCGATTAATATTTTTAAATGTCCATAGCACCAAAAGCCATCTACGGATTCACTGCAATCCCTATCAAAATACCAGTAATGTAGTATTATTCACAGAACTAGAACAAATAATCCTAATATTTGTATGCAACCACAACAGGCCATAAAAACCTAGGTAATCTTAAGAAAAGAGAACCAACGAGGAGGTATCATAATACCACATTTCAAACTATACTAAGAACCTATGTTAATCAAAAGAGTATGGTACTGGCACAAAAATGAGTCATACCGATCAACAGACCAGAATAGAGAACCAGAAATAAACCCACTTATGGCAATTAATCTATGACAAAGGAGGCAAGAACATGCAATGGGGAAAAGCAGTCTCTTCAATAAATAGTACTGAGGAAACTGGGCAGCTGCATGCAAAGAATTAAACTGGACAACTTTCTTATACCATATACAAAAATAAACTCAAAATGTATTAAAGACCTAAATGGAAGACCTGAAACCATAACACTCCTGAAAGAAAACATATGAACAGTAATGTCTTGGACATCAGCCTTTGTAATATTTTTCTGGATCTGTCTCCTCAGGCAAGGGAAGCAAAGGCAAAAATAAACAACTGAGACTACATCAAAACAGAGAGCTTTTGCCCAGCCAAAAAAAAAAAAAAAAAAGAAAAAAGAAAAAAGAAAAAAATCAACAAACCAAAAAGGCAACCTACTGAATAGGAGAAGATATTTACAAATGATGTACTTATAAGGAATTAATATCCAAAACATATAAAGAACTGATACAACTCAACACCAGAAAACCCCCTAATAATCCACTTAAAAAATGGGCAAGGGATCTGAAGAGACACTTTTTACAAAGATGATAGATACACAGATGGCAAACAGATACATAAAAAGATGCTCAACATCACTAGTCAGGGAAATGCAAATCAAAACCACAATGAGATATCATTTCATACCTATCAGAATGGCTAGTATCAAAAAATAAATAATGAATGTTGATAAGGATGTGGACAAAAGGGAACCCTCATGCACTGTTGGTGGGAATGTAAACTGGTGCAGCCACCAGGGAAAACAGTGTAGAGACTTCTTGAAAAACTAAAATTAGAACTACCCTGTGATCCAGCAATTCCTCTCCTGGGTATTTACCCAAAGAAAATGAAAACACTAATTAAAAAAGATACATGCAACCCCTATATTTATTATATCATTATTTACAATAGCCGAGATATGGACATAATCTAAGTGTTCATCCATGGATGACTAAAGATGATGTGGTGTGAGTGTGTGTGGGGGGGGATGTCTGTGCACACTGGAATACTACTCAGCCATTAAAAAGAATGAAATTTTGACATTTGTGACAACACAGATGGATCTGGAGGGTATTATGCTAACTGAAATAAGTCAGAGAGAGAAAAACAAATACCATATGATTTTACTTATATGTGGAATCTAAGAAAGAAAGTGAACAAACAAAAGCTAATACAGAGAAATGGTGGTTGCCAGAAGGGAGGGGAGTGGGAGGACAGGCAAGACAGGTGAAGGGATTAATAAGTACAAACTTCCAGTTATAAACAGTAAGTCAAGAAGATGCAAAGTACAGCAGAGTCAATAATATTATAATAACTTTATATGATGATAGATGGTAACTACATTTACTGTAGTGAGCATAATATATAAAACTGTCAATCCACAATTTGTACACCTGACTAATATAATATTTTCTGTCAACTATAGTTAAATTTAAAAAAGATTATAATAAAAAAAATCAAAGCTGTGCATGGTTATGGCACAAATGAGAACTGTTGCCTATCTTCATGCACTTGCCCACAATGGCCAGATGGTAGTTGCCCCTGTTATAGATACATATGGCATCAGAGTTTCCATTACAACACAGTTTTAGTAGAAATAAAGACGATTCCTTAACTATATTTAAAGAAAGTATGCCGCTGAATATGATCGAAAATTGGAAAGTATTGAAATTGATCCTAGCCCAGATTTATTTAGATTAATGAAAAGTATATTTATTACTTTTTATGTTAGATTTTTTGTTTTTGAAGCTGCTAAAATTAGAGAAACAGACACACCTATTTATATATACATGTATTCACAAGAATTTACATTTCTAAAAGCAAAGGGAATTTGATTCATCTAAATAATCTACTTCCAAAATGCATATTCATAATTACTGATATGATAATAAAACTTTGCAATGTCAACTGAATATAGGGATAAGTGACAGAAAACAAGTGACCGTGTGTGATTTTACTCCCATACTTATTTCATTCACATTATCATTTTAAAGTAAAGTTAGAAGAAATGAGTGAGGAGGAAAGTATTTTTAAAACTAGATAATAACAAGAAGTGTATAACATGCTTTAAAACAATGCTATCAAATCGCAACTCATAAAAGATAAATCCATGGTGCAGGGAGAGTAGAGCTTATACAGTGCACGTGTCTTTACAAAATGTGTGTCCTTACCTTGTACATTAAAGAACATAGTTACTCGATAGGGAGGCTAAGGGAAGAAGATGAAAGAAGGGGGCCTAGGAGAGACACTTAAAGATAAAGCATTAGGAGCAAGTGTAACATGAAAATCAACCATACCTGAAGAAAAAATTAATATCTGAAATGATAAAGGCAATTTACTGAAGTAATTCCATTTACAAAACTTATCTTCTACTCAACAATCAAGCACATCTTTTGTAAAAGGTAAAATATATCTATGGTTGCAATTTATATGGAATCTGCAACTGTAAAATTATCATCAAAGTATAGTCACCTTAGGTTTTCTTAGGTAAAAGCACCATAGGTTTTCGTAAATACAACTCCAAGGAAACTTCAAAAACTTGAAAATTAACTCCCAGGATCTGTATCCATTTTTACGTAGGCCAATCCTCTTGTCAGAAAAGCTTGCTAATGTTGGTTATTCCCTGAGCTTCCAAATTTTACTTAGTCACAAAACAAATACAAATAGAACCCAAATTTTTTTGACAAAAATAAATCTGGTTTTGGCCCAGTAATGAAGAAGTTATTCTGCTTTGCCAAACTAACATGAAAGTAAACACAAACTATTTCTTAAATTCTTGAGTCTTTCTCCACATTAAATTAATTTTAGGTAATGGAATTGATCTGTGCTCATCCTGAAATACACGTACTGTTTCCCTGTTGACCAAGAACATGACAAGCGCCTCTGGTCTTTTTACCTCAGCCCATTCTGTGGAACCCAGCAGCCCGAACTCTTCTGCGTCCCAGCTCGCAAAAATGATAGTTCTCCTAGGTCTCCAGCCTGCAATCATACACAATGTTAACACGCGTTATTAGGTATGACTGCCTAAACATAGAGGACAAGCGAGTGTGTCACTTTTCATCATCACCTGCCAAAGACGCATTATTTACCTCCACTCCTCAGTTTTCCGAAACTCTGGGCAACTTCTTGCAGAACAGCAGCCCCACTGGTTGGGTCAATACCTCCAAACACCCAGGAGTCGCGATGACCTCCTAGAATAACATACCTGTCTGGAAAATAACACGTTCAAAAGAACTACAACTTCCAATACGTTACAAATAGTTCCGATTTAGGTTTTGAAATTAAACTTCCTTTGGTTGCATTTCTTCCATTGGAAAAAAAAATCGACACTATAAGGTAGAGGTTTCTTTTAAGAGTCGTGCAATTTTTTTCCCCCCAAATGTAGCTGTTTCACATCAGTCAGGGGAAAAAAAAAATCAACCATTGACTGAAGTTTGTTTTCTCTTACTCTTTTATTTTTTTTATTATTTTTTAATGATTTTTTATTATATTATGTTAGTCACCATACAGTACATCCCCGGCTTCCGATGTAAAGTTCGATGATTCATTAGTTGCGTATAACACCCAGTGCACCATGCAATACGTGCCCTCCTTACTACCCATCACTGGTCTATCCCATTCCCCCACCCTCCTCCCCTATGAGGCCCCCAGTTTGTTTCTCATAGTCCATAGTCTCTTACTCTTTTAATCTTTGTACAAATGAGTGTTTAAAAACATTCAGACTCACCAGGTTCCACAGATCCTCTGATCGTTCCAATTACGTTGTAAATCCTTGTAATTCTATTGATGTTATGAACGTGCATTCTTACCTTCCTAGGATTTCAAAGGGAATAAATTACTTCATATAGATCATTACATCTAACAGTTTTGTTCTACCATTTTATTATGAAAAATCTCAAAATTACAGAAAACTGTATAATAGGACAATGAATTCCCATATATCCACAACCTAAATTCAATAATCATTAACACTGTTGATGTGTGCAATTTATAAATGGTTAATGCATTTTACTCCTAAGTACTTAAGCATGCTTAAAGTCAGATTTTAAAAACTGAATGTCAATATTTTTATTATTCCTCCCTCACAGCTATATTGTTTATATTTATTTAAAGTCCAAAATACTCTTATTCAAAATGTCTTGGGTATTCATTCTAAAAGTTTTCAATACACTGTATAAATTACAAAAATAAGGAAGGCAGCCAATTATGTATAAAAGGACAAATAAGCATTTTTAAAATATGTCTTTGCATTTACATTAATTCCTGCTGGTCAGTGGCTTTCTTCAAGATTGTTAAAGCACAACGTTGTTACATTGTTAAATAGCTGGCTGAGTGGCACCAACAAGAAACATGGGAAATTTGGGAAGGAAATGGGAATTTGGGAAGCACCTGCTAGAATGTACCAGACAACTACATAACGAAACTTTTCTAGCCCATCACTGTTGATTCTCATTTGGGCCAGCCTTTTAAAAATATCCATTCATGAAATATAATTAACCAAATTATAATTCAAGGGAAAATACAGTCAGGCTCAAATAGTCAAGAAAAAAAAAAAAGCCATTCACATTCTATGAATCCAAAATGACATGGGAAAATGCTGAGTCTCCCTTTCACAAGGAAACAATATGAATCTTTATCTGTTGAGGGGGGTGGATGGAGAGGACTCCCAGCAGTTTCTAATTTGTGGTTTATGAATGCAAGAACTAAGAGGCTGTCAAAACTGTACATTGCTAAGTGCAGATTCTGATTTTTCCCCTCTATAAGTATATTGTGCTTCTGAATGCATATTTAAATCATGTGCAATATTCAACAGAAGTGCCTTTGGGGAAAAACTAATTAATGGGTATTTTTTTACATTTTAAGACATTAAGGATTTATTTTGCTACTGAGAGATAAAAATTAATAACAATAAAGCAGAAACATTTTTAGCGTGTGTTTCTAAAAATATGAGCCTAAGATCTATTGGTAAGACACCCTGAATCACTGATATTATGTCATTAAATGAAGAAAATAATAATGTTAACAAATAAGGAATGAGGAAAAAAAACTATTTTAATCAAAACCTGAAAATAAACATAGATTACCTGTTCAGATCCTCAGAGGAGCCCACCCACATATTTAAACTTACATTTTCCTAATTTTTAGAATCATTGCCTCCAGAAGTTTTTAAAAGAGGATCTATTTGTTTGTTCTATTACCACTTCAAACTCATGTTCCAAATAACATGAACTCTATAATGTAAGCTCCACAGGGGAAGGAATATTGTCTGTTTTGTTCACTGCTGAATCCCCAGTTTGCAGAATAGTGCCTGGGTTATAGTAAATTCTCAATAAATACTTGTGAAATGAATGAATGCACACTTATAAGGAAAAAGTGAGAAAGGCCTTAGCTCATCCATCAGTTACCTCTGCCTATCACTGTCTTTGATAGGAATAATACACAACTCTGTAGACATCAAAGTTAACTTGTAGAAATACCACATCTGCTGAAATATACAATCTGTCTTGTGAATGTTCAATTTATTCAAGGTAGAAGAAACAAGATTTTTGCTATTAAGTACTTCCATTTCAGCATTCTTGATGCACTGATTTTTTCTGGTATCATCACTGAATTCTCCTTTGAACCAATTTTAATTCCTTTGTGGTTCCCTTATTAATTAATGAATTAAATGAAATTTTTGACACATTTGTTTTATATTTGTACGAGAAACATGGTTTAACTTAAAAAAAAAAATCACCCTTTATCATTTTTGGAAGTCCCACTGAGATGTATAATGGATTCACCTCGTAGAACCAGGTATGGGTAGCTTAAACCCAGACATGTCTTCTTTTGGCTCTGAGGTAAAACACAAGCAGTGACAGAATTTTCACTCTGTTGATTCTGTATCTCTTTTTAAGTGTTTAATTTTAACACCAGTATAGTTGACATACAGTGTTGTATTAGTTTTAGGTGTACAATATAGTGATTCAACAATTCTATACACTACTCAGTGTTCATTACAATAAATACACTCTTAATCCCCCCATCACCTATGTCATTCACCCCCCTCCCCCCTCCCCTCTGGTAGCCATCAGTTTGTTCTCTATAGTTAAAGAGTCTGTTTCTTGGTTTGTCTCTCTTTCTGTGGACTTCTAACTTTATACTATTTCTCCTACTGATTTTGTGTTTTGTATTTCTAGTTTGCTTGTGGCAGGTAAATTATTCCCTATTCGTGGCAGCAATGATTAGGAATTTGGTTTTATGCCTTGTCACTTGGTAATCTCTGTAAATGGATTAATTATAAAGAGCTCTTTTGGGTGAGAAATGACAGAATCTGGACAGCTCATCTGAGTAAAAATGACAGAATCTCCATAAGTGGGTTAGTAGATTATCAAAAGCTCTTTTTAGTGAGAAAGAGCAAGAGATTTTTATTTGTGTATTTGTCCATTTTCAGCTCAGGTCAATTAAGAATTTTGTGCCCATAGTGAAGGAGAACAACTTTTTGATATCTAGACAAAGGAATTTGTATGTTTCTGAATTTACTCTTGAACTGAAATTGTAGAACGGAAGCTATATGTTTTCTCTGTTCTGTCATTATGTTTTCTTTCCAGATCAGAAAGGCCTTTATCTTTCATTGTGTATGTTAAGTTTTCCTGCTGCTGTAGATAATAAACTTATATTAAAGTAACTCTGTTCTGAGTTATAGAGATAAATAAGCACTTAAAATATTCCTAAAATTCCTTTAAAATAAAAACATTAAATTTCTAATACTTTAAAAGTGCTGAAAAAACATTCTTACAGAAACTACAAAAACACTAAGAATCCACGTTTGCACTGTTAATGTAAAGTGTTAGCAAACAAGACTGAGCTACTAATTTTGGTTTACTCAAAAGAGCTATATATTCTGATTGAACAGTGTTCAATTTCCCTTTCTCCCTCAGACAAATCAAACTACTTAAAGTTCTAAATCATGCCATGGCTCTTTCACAATTCTACACAAGTTGATCTCTCCAGCTAGCATTTCCTGCCTGCCTTGATCTAGTGGAAAACTTAATCTTTCTGTTAATACTAAGCTCATTGAACAAATATTCTGTGATCCCTCCTCTACAACAGCGCTAATGCTAATTCATTGAGCCTTACAATAGCTATGTGCTTACCCACTTTAACTCATTTAACCCACCCGCACAGGAAGTGATCAATAAATGTGAGCTCCTTTCTCTCTTCTCTTGTACTCCTTCCCTTAAGGTAACTTTCAAAATGCTATACATTTGAAATACTGGGTTATCTGAAACATTGTTTTAAAACTTTGGGTGAAAAAGAAAGTTAAAATGTTAAACCTAAACTCAAATGTAGTCATGTTTAAGACTTTATAAAACAAATGTTGTGATCTCTCTACTGGAAGAAGAATTCAGTACATCATCCTATAAGTACTTCTTAAGTGATATAAAACGATCAATTGTTCACCATGAAAAATGAGGAAAGAAAACAAGCAAAATATACCTGGCAGAACAGTTATCTTGATATTTTCCCATTAAACATATAAAACTTTTCCAGTGTATTAAAATAATATAAAATTACCTGAAGGAACCATGCCCTGCAAAGCCAGGCCCAATGTTATAATTCACATTAAGACTTCCCTTCCAGCTGTCATCTGGTGGAGCGGTACCTCCCATGTGACTGTTGAGAGAAAATGAAAATGACAGAAAAAGGCTGAGCACCACAATTTCTTAGAAGAAATCATAATGTCTGATAATGAGATATTTCATTCATACATTTAACAAATATTTAATGAGCCAAGTACTGTTAATATTCCCTTTCTTTGTGGAACTTACATTTTAGCAAGAGAGCCAAAATTGAAATATATGAAGTACTTAGTATGCTTGTGGTAAGAGGGCTTAGGGAAAAAAAAAATAGGGAGAGAAAAATGTGAAACATCAGCCTCCTTACTTTTCACTTTACTTATGTAGGGAATCATTAGACCTAAGAAACAGTGAAAATAGGAAATTCATGACTGATTACCTAGTAGGCACTCATAAAGCAATTATTAAATTGTATTGGTACAGACATCTAAAAAAATAAAAGTTGGAGATTTGTGAAAGAACATCAGTAATAGAATGCAAGAATAGCAAACATTAATTAAATGTTTACTATAATCTAGATACTTTACACACTTAAATTGATCTCATCTCCTCCTCATAATAACCCTATCAGGGAGAAACAATTACTATCGTCATTTCACAGATGAGGAAACTGAATCAGAGAAAGATTAAGTAACTGGTCCAAGTTCACACATCTAATAAGTGGTGGGCACTGTAATATTTTTAAAATACAGGTCAAGTTTAAACATCACAGGCATATCAAAGAAAATTTAACTGTTTGAAAAATCTCCAATCAGCATTTTTATCTTGGACACAGTTTTGCACTTCAGACTTTCATTTGTAGCAGACTAATGGTTTCTTGCCATTTCTTGGTGTACTCTGTTATTCCTACATCAGGAACTATTTTGATAAAAGACTTATTTTTAAACTCATTTTCCTACTTTGTTTCCTTAATTTTTAAAAAATTTTATTGACATATAAGTGACATATAGCACTGGTTTCAGGTATACAAACAGACTTTACTTTTAACATAATTAGATTACATTGGTTTTAGATAAGAAAGTGGACACATTAGTGTAAAATATCTTAAATCTCATATCCAAATAGAAAATCATACCGTAGTAATATTTCTGCATCATTATACCCAATAGGATGTACTGGGATCTTGGGAATTCCCACTCCTTCTTTGACATCAAGTCTAAAGGTGTACTCTGTAGAAATTAATTGCATAAAATGAAAACAACTGAAAAATCTGAGCAAGGGGTATAAAGAAATTTCTTTTATTACTATCTCAGATTTACTACATTTGAAATTATATCAAAATTTAAAATTCTCCAAAGCCAATGACTGTTTTACCTAATATGACCTATTTATTTATTTATTTAAGATTTTATTTATTTATTTGACAGAGAGACAGCGAGAGAGGGAACACAGGCAGGAGGAGTGGGAGAGGGAGAATCACGCTCCTCACTGAGCAAGGAGCCTGATGTGGGACTCGATCCCAGGACCCTGGGGTCATGACCTGAGCTGAAGGCAGACACTTAACGACCAAGCCACCCAGGCACCCCTAATATGGCTTATTTAATTCAACAGTAAGAAATTAAATCAAATTTTAATGTAAAATCAACTTTGGGGATTATAAATTTCCAAATTTGTTTTGACATTTCATGTAATTCTCTTGAATTTTACAAGAATATTTTTATTTCCTCAAGGATATATATATTTTTTAAAATATTTTTATTTATTTATTCGACAGAGACAGAGATAGCCAGCGAGAGAGGGAACACAAGCAGGGGGAGTGGGAGAGGAAGAAGCAGGCTCATAGCAGAAGAGCCTGATGTGGGGCTCGATCCCATAACGCCGGGATCACACCCTGAGCCAAAGGCAGACGCTTAACCGCTGTGCCACCCAGGTGCCCCTCCTCAAGGGTATCTTGAATCCTTCTTAGGGAAGCTTCAGTTAACTGTTGCCTGTAAAATGTGTCCCAAATTCTGAAGCTAGGTATTACTGAAAACAAAAAAAAATTAAAGGGAATTTATGGGAATCATAAAGATCCAAAACAATGCTCTCTTTAAAGGAAGACTGAAAAGTACTGTCAGACTTACAATCTCATTAGGACTTTGGCTTTCAGCCAAAATAGTTGTATAGCACTGAAACACCTAACTTAGAAACAAAGGAAGATTTCAATCGAATGACATCAGATTCTACCTCAAGAAAATAGAAAAGGAGAGCAGATGAGGCAAAAATAAGCAGGAAAGAACATAATAAAGATCAGAGCAGAAATATAAGAAATAGGAGACAGAAAAATGGTAGCAATTATGAATCAAATCCAAAGCTGGTTCTTTGAGAAGATCAATAAAACTGATAAATCTCTAGCAAGACAGGTCAGGAAAAAAAAGAAAGAGAGAGATAAATTGCCATGATCAGGAATAAAGAACAGAATGTCACTTTAGTACCTGCACATGCATATGTGTGTACACACACACACACACACACACACACACACACACACACACACAGACTGAGAATATTATGAACAACTCTATTAAATGTAACTTAGATGAAATGGACAAAATCAGTGGAAGACATAAACTACCAAAGCTCACTGGATAATAAACGGACAACCTAAATAGCCACACACCTATTTTAAAAATTGAATTTGTAGTTAAAAACATGCCTACAAACTAAACTTCAGGCCCAGATTTGCTAGGCAATTCTACCAAATGTTTACAGGCAAAAACACTCATTCTATATAAACTCTTACAAAACAACTAAGATGAAATATTTCCTGACTTAGCACATAAAGCCAACATTACTCTGACACCAAAATGAAACTAAAATTGTACAAGAAAATAAATCTGTAGGCCTATATCCCTCATGACTAAAGACAGATATGCTTAACAAAATTTTTAAGTTCAATGATATACCAACAACACAGAAAGGGATCATGCATTGTGACCAAGTAGAGTGTATCTTAGGATGGGAGGGTTGGTTTAACGTTCAAAAATCTATTAGTATAATTTAACACAAGTAATATAACAACTTATTATCATCTCAAGACTCAGTGAAAGCATTTGACAAAATTCATTACACATTCCTAGGTAAATATGCAAAGATAAAGCTCTTAGCCCATCAGAAGTAAACTCCCCCAACCTGACAAAAGGAATCTGAAATAAAGCCTACAGCTGGATCATACTTAACAGAGAAAGACTGGATTTTTTTTCTTCTTGAGGCAGGAACAAAGTAAGGACATCTTCTCTAACACCTTTTTCCAGCAATGTACAAGAGATACTAGCCAGTATACTAAGGCAAACACATTTTAAAAAGTAAAAGGCATTCAGATTAGAAAAAAAGAAACAGAACCATATTTGCAGAAAACATGATCGTCTATGTAAAAACTGATGGTAGCTATAGAAACCTACTACCTACCTACTAGAACTATTTAGTAAGTTTAACAAGTTTGTAGGATACAAGACTGATGTATTTCTTCTACAAATACAAAGTATTTCTACTTATTAGCATTGAACATACGGAAATTGAAATTTAAAATGTATTATTAAAAAGCATACAACTAGGAAACTCATATGGGTAAACAAGATGTGCACAATCCATACAATGAAACTGCAAACGTGGAAATAAATTAAAGAATACCTAAGTAAATGGAGAGTTACACCATGGGCATGGGTTAAAATATTCATTATTTTTTAAGATGTCGATTCTCCCCAAATTGACTTATAGATTTAATTCAATCTCAGTCAAATTCCTAGGACACTTGTCAGTGGAAATAAGCTGGATCTAAAATTCACATGGAAAGGACCTAGAATAGCCCCCAAAACTGAAAAAAAAAAATGTAACTTGGAGGATTTACTTATATATTACAATGTAAAATTAAGAGACTGACCAAACTAAAGGTAGCAAGGATTTGGCAACTGGAACACTGATGCACTGTTGCTAGAATGTAAAATGGTACAACCACTTTGGAAAAAAATTTGAAAATTTCTCCAAAAGTTAAATATGCATCTACCATATTATCCAGTCATTCGATTTCTATATATTTATCCAGGAGAAATAAAAGCACATGTACATACAAAGATTTGTATACAACTGTTCAGAGCAGCTTTATGTATGAGTGTGCCCAAACAAAAAACAATCGGAACATCCATCAACAAGTAAATGAATAAACAAACTGTAGTGTATTCATTCAATGAAATACTACTTAGCATAAAAAGGAATGAACTATTGACACAGACATCAAGTGGATGGATCTCTAAACAATTATGCTGACAGAAAGCAGATCAGTGGTTGCCTAGGGACTGGCAGGAAGTGGGTAGGAAGGGTTGGAGAGGAAAGCATTACAAAGAGATGAGTGAAAACTTTTTGAGTAATGGATATGCTCATTATCTTAACTGAGGAGGCTGTTACACAGATGTTTAACATGTAAAACGTGAAAAGTTTTGACAACACCCAAAAACTCATTGGTACTTAGAAAAAAAAATACAAATGTATGATATCTAGAGAAGGATAAAATCACTAAACAATTCAGAAAGCCAAAGTTCTAGTTTGGTAAAAGCAGTATTACTTTGGGTATGGGGATCTGTGTTTCTGCACCTCTGGTAAAAGCAGAGAGAAATTCAACTGACCCTTCCCTCTCCATGTCCACACCTCATGAAAATTTGAAAAAAAAGTAATACATGGGAAATGCTTTTTAGTTCCTAGCAATACCAATCCAAAAAATTGTAATTGTATATAGTTTTAAGGTTATTCTGTAGATGTTTGTTTTTACATCTTATTTAAGGGCAAGTAGGATTTTGTAAAAATGGGTGAACCATGACAGGCCCATCCATTACCTTTAGCTGGATAGCCTGGAGTGAGCGGGTCCCCAGCACCATTCAAATTTAACACATTCCCTCTCTGTGCTGCAGTTCCAGGAAGGTTCCATCCTTTAGGATATGGCTGTACCGCAGGGGCAAAGTAATCCGCTGGATCTGAATACAAGATGATTCCTATGGCTCCTGCTAACATGGCATTTTTAACCTGCAGGGGCAATGGACAATCCATAATGTAGAAGTAGCAGATGATTAATTAATCTAAGAGAAGATCAATTTAATAACGTAAGGGACTTGAGACCCTGCTTTTTATCATGCTGCTACACACAACTCCAAACAAGCTATTGTCTCTTCTGTGAAACATTTCTGTTGTCACTAAGACTGCAAAATTAATGTCTCCCTTCTTTCTACCTCTTCTATTTTGTACGTATTTATGCTATAGGATGGGTCATAGTATTTTAAAATATCCTTAAAATATCTTTCACCCTTGCTAGACTGAGGGTGTTTTGATAAAAGGGACCATGTCTTGTTCACTTTTAACTATCCACCCTTCAGCGTCTAGCACATCATATAAATATTTGTGGGACTAAACTAATCTAAAGTTCTATACAGAGTATGTGAAAAATTGACCACTGTGTTTTATAAACATTTTCTAACAATTCAAACTAACCACAAATAGGAAAATCTTTCCTGATTCTGAATTCATTACCAGAAATTCTGTAGCAAAAGATAGATAACCAACAGTCTTGATTAACTAAAACATATTGCCAGTATTCAGAAAGCATTCTTGTAATATGAATGGGAGTACAATCTGTCACAACTTTTTTTTAAAGGGCAATTTGATGATGCCTTCCAAAATTCTGAAGGAATATACATGTTGACTCAGCCATTAAATTTCTAGAAATCCATACTACAAAAATCTTCACATAAATGTTCAAGTGCATATGGACAAAGATTTTCACAATGGAATTATTTTTCATAGTAATAAAATCAAGCCAAGCATCTGTCAACATAGGAATGGTTAAACTACTTATCACTTCTACAAAGTATCATGCACACATCCAAAATAACAAGGTATTTACTTAATAAGCAGCTATATAGAATTAACTAAGTACCAGGCACTATCGTAAGTGCTTTCAAACATCAAGTCATTTAATCTTCGTTAAGGATTCTAGGAGATTAGTGCTATTATTAACATTCCCACTTTATGTATGAGGAAACACTGGCAGAGAAAGATTAAATAACTTGTTCACAGTAAAAGATCTAGAGAACAGGGAGCCTAGACTAGACCAGAATCTATGTTGTATGGATCTAGAGTCCTATACTCTTAACTACACATTATACAACTCTCAGTGTTTTGACGTGGAGGAATCCCTATGTATTATTGCTGAGTGAGAAAATAAAGTTGTATATAGTATATGATGCCATCTTTGTAAAAATGTATAATATACATAAAGTTAGTATATAGAAAAAGGTGTTTATATTCATATGTCACAGAATTAGGTCTAAGAAAAGCTGTGAAGATTGATCATGTCTGGGCAAATAAAATGGGTAATGTAGGGGAGCTTTCAGTTTTCAGTTTATATAAAATTTCCCTTAAAAAATTTTAAAAAGCAAATTTTGTTTCTGTAATAAAAGTAACTTCCCTTTATAGATATGTGAGGTAACATAAAAACAGGATTTCCTGTGCAACCGTGCAAATAGGAAGACTTTTTAAATATATATATGTGTATATTATAGATAGAGAGAGAGAGAGAGGTAATTCTGGGAAACAGAACACAAGTTGGTCATTTACATTTAGAGGATATACACTATCCTCCTCTCTCTAAAAGAGACGATACAATACTTTATTTCCTCTGAAGATTTTTCCGTATCTTGCAATAACAATCTTTCCACTGCAGTTGATGTTCATCTCTCTTTCCAGTTTGAAAAAATCTTCCGTACGAGCGTAGTTCACATATATAAGATCCCCCTGTAAAGAAAAGAGAAAATTTAAAAACATACAGAATACTGCTACCATTAAAGAGAAAACCCAAGAATAAGTATGCTGCACAGTACCACATCATCAAAAGTTATCTTTCCTGGACTGGCCTTAAAAAACAGACACGTGCTAATTGTGTATAAGTTTTTAGAAGATATTTCGATACTTTGAAAGACTGAAAAAATGTCAATACGGAACATTTTAAACAGTGTGTTCTGTTTTGAAGAGATTATCAGCATATACTGAGCCAAAGGAAAGAGTCATTTCAAAAATCCCTACTATGTTTTAAACAATCCCATTTATAACTGTTCCAAAAATAATAAAAATACCTGGGAATAGATTTAACCAAGGAGTTGAAAGACCCGTACCCTGAAAAATATAAATACTGATAAAAGAAACTGAAGAACAAATAATATTTAATATTAATAAATATTCCAAATAAATGGAAAGATACTTCATGCTCACAGATTGGAATATCATTTAATATCATTAAAATGTCCATACTACCCAAAGCAATCTACAGATTCCACACAATCCCTATCAAAATGCCAACAGCCTTTGTCACAGGACTACAAAAAATAATACTCAAATTTGTATGGAACCACAGAAGACTTCCAATAGTCAAAGCAAGCATGAGAAAGAAAAGCTGGAGGTATCATAACCTCAAATTTCAAGATAGACTACAAAGCTGTAGTAATCAAAACAGCCTAGTACCAGCATGACAACAGACACATAGATCAATAGACCTGAATAAAGTCCAGAAGTAAACCCACACTTATACAATCAATTAATCTATGACAAAGGAGGCAAGAATATACAGTGAGGAAAAGACAGTCTCGTCAATAAATGGTACTAGGAAGGACAGCTATATGCAAAAGAATGAAATCAAGACACTTTCTTACACCATCCACAAAAATAAACTAAACATGGATTAAAGCCCTAAATATGAGACCTGAAACCATAAAACACCTAGAAGTAAACACAGGGGAGTAATTTCTTTGACATCAGCCCTAACAACATTTTTCTAGCTATGTCTCCTTGGGCAAGGGAAACAAAAGCAAAAATAAACTACTGGGACTACAGCAAAATAAAAGCTTTTGCACAGCAAAGAAAATAATAAACCTAACTAAAGAGCAGAAAGATAGTTGCAAATGATATATCCAGTAAGGGGTTAATATCCAAACTATATAAACTTATACAACCCAATACCAAAAAATAAATACATACATACATAATCTGATTAAAATGGGCAAAAGACCTACATAGACAGTTTTCCAAAGAACATATACAGATGGGCAACATACATGAAAGCATTCTCAGCATTACCAATCATCAAGGAAATGCGAATCAAAACCACAATGAGATATCACCTCACATGGGTCAGAAGGGCTAGTATCAAAAAGACAAGAAATAACAGGTGTTGGCAAGGATGTAGAGAAAAAATAAATCCCTGTGCACTGTTGGTGGGAATATAAATTGGCGCAACCACTGTGAAAAACAGTATGAAAGTTCCTCAAAATATTAAAAATAGAAATACCTTATGATCCAGAATTCTACTACTGGGTACTTACCCACAGAAGGCAAAAACACTAATTCAAAGAAATACAGGCACCCTTATGTTTACTGCATCATTATTCACCCAAGCGTCCACTGATGGATGAATGGATAAGAAAGAAGTGTGTGTGTGTGTGTGTGTGTGTGTGTGTGTGTGTGTGTGTATACACTCAACCATAAAAAAGAATGAGATCTTGCCATTTGCAACAACATGGATAGACCTAGAGGGTATTATGCTAAGTAAGAGAAGTTAAGTCAGAGAAAGACAAATACCATATGATTTTATTTACATGCAGAACCTCAACAAAAACGAACAAACAACCCAACAGACTTTAAAATACAGAGAACAAATGGAGGGGAGGGGAGATAAGTGGGGGGTAGGTGAAACAAAGGAGTTTTTTACAAGAAAAAAGAAATCCCAACCATGTTTAATTTTTTTTTTTTTAGATTTTATTTATTTATTTGACAGAGAGACAGACAGCAAGAGAGGGAACACAAGCGGGGGGAGTGGGAGAGGAAGAAGCAGGCTCCCAGTGGAGCAGGGAGCCCGATGTGGGGCTCCATCCCAGTACCCTGGTGGATCACGCCCTAAGCCGAACACAGACGCTTAACGACTGAGCCACCCAGGCACCCCCCAACCATGTTTAATTTTCAAGCATAGTATTAATCTAAGAACTTCTGTGGTATGATCTATAAATCTATAACAAAACTAGACTATGAACAGAGGAAAAGAGCTTGGAGAAACATCTACTGACATTCCTGAATTAAATATGTGTTCAGCAACTCCTTTGTTACCTCAGAGAGGCATCTGCTTCACCAGGCTATGATTTTTACGTATTTCTATTTTTTTCTTTTTCTTAAATTAATTTTAGAAAGGGTGTTCATAGCACTGAATCTCAAAGTATGGATAAGCGTGTATGATTTACCTAATCTCCTTGGTTTTCATTCTCTACAGAGGCTTTAAATAACAAAGGAAGGTTTAAAGAGTTGAGTGAGGAAGTCTTATTTTACCTCTGGTGTGCCTTGGGCAGAGAAAGCATTATATGGTGGAACAATACCCGTAACATTCTCATATCCATCCGGTGGTGGCTCAAGATAGGAGGTATTGAAAATCTAGCAAGAATTGAAATAACATGAAGTTGGAGAGAAATATTCCTGATTGTTATTAAAGACTAATGCCCCCAAGTATACACTTAAGATTAAACATTCTGAAACTAGGTTCAGTAACTGATCAGGTAAATTCCACTGGCAATAATGAGGAAGAGCTTTATCGTTACTACTGCCTTCCAAATAGTAGCAACTTCTACAAATGCATGCAACCTCAGATGACTAGAAGTTCCCTTATAGAAACAGGGCTTTGAAGGTGGCACCCCCATTGATTCTCTTCCTCCTTTTTCCAATGATTCCTTTTCAACTTTCTTTGTTGGACCCCTTTTCTTTCAAATGTACTTAAATGTTACC